>NW_022280087.1:1347680-1421481 GCF_004355925.1 Anarrhichthys ocellatus | reverse complement strand
AGAATGTAAAGAAGCTACATTCTGATACAATGTAACTTCTTTACATTAGAATGTAAAGAAGTTACATTGTTGCCTTTTCTTTCTTTTCTTCCCACAACAACGTAATTTTGTCAGGTTGATAAAAATGTCACTTTACTTCCTGACATTGTTGTTTTACCACAGGGGTGTCCAAACTTCTTTCAAAGAGGGCCAGATTTGATAATGTGAAAATGCCCAAGGGCCAACAGTCCCTGCTGACATTATTTTAAACAATACAAGTAGCCTATACATACATTGTTATTTAATCATTTTATTTTCAATGACAGCAAATAGCAATGTAACCAAATGTAAGCATTCATGTGTGAACACATCTCAACAACTATTCTGCCTTTCTTTCACATCTTGAAAGTCAGATAACACAAAGAACAAGCCATCTAAAAGCTAATTACATAGAAACCGATCAATGTTCTCACCTCAAGACAATCTTAAATATGACTTGGTGAGGGTAATGAAAAGTTGTCTCACATTTAAGTTCAACACACATGAAACAGGCTAACGAAATAAATCAAGTTGTCTCTTAGTATCTGATGATAGCTCTTCAGTGTTCGGTCTTCTTCTCGGGGCAATTATGTTTTCTGCTATTTTCATAACAGTCTTTGATAAACTCACCTTCCGTAAAAGGTTTGTCATGTTTAGCAGTTAGCATGGCCACTTGGTAGCTGACTTTGATGATGTTTTCATGTGAAAAGGACCGCTGCTGTGTGGCCAAGTTATCTTGGAGTTGCTTCACTTTTCTAGCACGGTCGCTCTCATAGCTTGTTGTAGCATTAGCATGTTTGGTCTCGTAGTGTCTCTTTACATTATATTCCTTAAACTAGGCAACAGTCTCATGACTAATTAGGCAGACACAGTTGTTTCGGTTTTCGGTGAAAAAAATATTGCGATCTCCACCTCTCCTGGAAGCCGCAGCCCTCATTATCGACTTTCCTTTTTTTACTTGCCGTAACATGACAGGTCAAGGGTCAGAGCCAATTTCAAACAGCCAGACAGTTACAGAGTGGTGCTGCCACCATGAGGTAGAAAGAGGAATTGCATGTTGAATTTGTATGATTTATTCATTCCGTTTTGACTGTGCTGGCAGGCCATAAATAATGCATTTTAAGACAGAAGGTGCGGGCCATATAAAATCTGACCTCAGGCCCGCGGGCCGGACTTTGGACATGCCTGACCTAAGGGGTCGGGATGGTTCATAAGGTAGCAGCAGATCAGAGATGTACCATTCAGTGCTTTATAAAAAAACAGCAGGATTTTAAAGTCAATTCTTTGTTGGACAGGAAGCCAGTGCAAAGACCTCAGAACTGGAGTGATGTGATCCACTTTCTTGGTCTTAGTGAGGACTCGAGCTGCAGCGTTCTGATTGACTTTTTACAGAGACTGTAAACACACCGTTACAGTAGTCGAGTCTGCTGAAGATAAATGCATGGACAAGTTTTTCCAAATCCTGTTGAGACATAAGTCCTCTAATCCTTGATATATTCTTCAGGTGATTGTAGGCTGATTTTGTAATTGTCTTGATATGGCTGTTCAGGTTGAGGTCTGAATATCATAACTACACCTAAATTTCTGGCTTGGTTTGTGGTTTTTAACATCAGTGATTGAAGCTGAGTGCTGACTTTCAATCGTTCGTCCTTGGTACCAAAAACAATTATTTCTGTTTTATCTTTGTTTAATTGAAGAAAATTCTGGCACATCCAGTTGTTGATTTGTTCAATGCATTTACCCAGCCCTTGTATGGGATTATAGTCCTCTGGTGATATATTTATGTAGATTTGTGTGTCGTCTGCATAATTACGATAACACACTTTGTTGTTTTCCATAATCTGAGCTAGGGCTGCACGATTATGGCCAAAATCATAATTTGATTATTTTGATCAATATTGCGATCACGATTATTTATCACGATTATTCATTAATTTTAGGGACAACATCTTTTTATTGCACTTTCACGTTTAAATGAACAAGAACACTGCTTCCACTTCCATTGTTGTGCTACATTCTGGCTAATGTACAAATCTTTGCATCAGACTGGTCCTTATCACAGTGCATCTCGTAGAAGGAAAATATAAATAAAATAGTATCAACACTTTTTACCAAAAATTAAATCAACAGAGCACTGCTTTCACTTCCATGTTGTGCTACATTCCAGCTAATGTACACGTCTACATCAAAATAAAACTTATGTGTGTTGCTCACAGTATTTATTGGACACATGTCTTTGGCCAAATGAAATACGATTGCATCCGTTATTTCAGTGTGTCTTTGGGAGGTGGATGGATACGCTGTCGCGCTATGCAGGGCCGCTGTTATGGTTTTCTTGGTTGACGTTGGACATGGACGGAGATTCAGTGAGGTAACGTTAGCTTTGGCCTTAATACATTCATCGTACTGTGGTTTGTGGTGATTTTTCAGGTGGTTGAACAAGTTAGTTGTATTGCTATGCGGCGCAGACACAACTCTAACGCACTCTGTGCATATGATTTGTTCTTGGTTAACATCACTTGGCCTAAATCCAAAAAACTTCCAGACAACGGATGATGATCCTTGTCGAGGGGCTAGCTCCTCGCCTTCTGCTCCTGACATTTGATTTAGCTTTCACACGACACCCGTGACCGTCTGTTCTGTTGTCTGTCGCTCTACTCTTCTACTAATACCGGAGTCTGCAGGGTGCGCGCATGACACCTCCCATCTCGTTCGCCCCCTGGTGGTCTGCTGACTGTTAGTTGAGGAAGCGCTTGATTTGATATGTAGCAGAGCACGCATTTCAAACGTCAATATCGCTGACGATCATGCTCATTTAATCGTGGCAGCCAAAATCGTGATCGCGATTAAAATTCGATTAATTATGCAGCCCTAATCTGAGCTAGTGGAAGCATGTAGATGTTGAACAGAAGAGGCCCCAGTGTTGAACCTTGGGGGACACCACATGTCATTTTAGTCAGCTCTGATGTGTAATTAGCTACAGACACAAAGTATTCTCGGTCCTTCAAGTAGGATTCAAACCAGTTAAGTGCCGTGCCAGAGAGTCCCACCCAGATTTTTTAATCTGTCTAGTAGTATGTAATGGTTGACCGTGTCGAATGCAGCACTGAGATCTAGTAATACTAAGACTGAAATTCTGCCACTGTCTGTGTTTAAGTGGATGTTGTTGAAAACCTTAACAAGAGCAGTTTCAGTACTGTGGTGCTGTCGAAAGCCTGACTGGAAGACATCAAAACAGTTATTTACGGCCAAGAAGTTGTTCAGCTGTTGAAAAAACACTTTTTCAATTATTTTTCTTAAAAATGGGACGTTTGATATTGGCCTATAATTTTTCATTGTTGCGGAGTCTAAATTAGCCTTCTTTCGGAGTGGTTTAATAACTGCAGTTTGTAGGGCTTGTGGGAAGACACCTGAGAGAAGGGATGTGTTTACAATTTGTAAAAGATCAGTGGTCATGCAGTTTGAAATATTTTTGAAAAAGTGTGTTGGTTATCCAAGCAGCAGGAGGATGACTTCAGATGTTGTATAATGTCTTCTAGGCTTCCAAGGTCGATTGAATGAAATTGTGTCGTGATATTTGAATGGATGTTATTTAGAGATGGGGGCAACACACATCCTGTGGTTGGTGTGGGGGCAGTGACTGCTTGTCTAATTTTCTGAATTTTGTCAGTAAAAAAGGAGGTAAATTGATTGCATGCCCAGGTGGATTGGAGCTCAGCAGCTACTGACACTGGAGGGTTTGTTAGCCTGTCGACGGTAGCAAATAAGGCACGTGTATTGTTATTGTTTTTGGTTATGATGTCAGAGAAGAAGGACTGCCTTGCATTTCTAAGTTCCAAATTATAATTGCGAAGTCTCTCTTTATAGATGTCACAGTGAACCTGGAGATTTGTTTTTCGATACCTGCGCTCAGCTTTCCGACACTCTCGTTTCTCTATTCTGACCAGCGTAGCATTTCTCCAAGGAGATCTTTGCTTACCCGAGACAACCTTCAATTTAGTGGGTGCAATGGCATCAATAATATTTTTTACTTTAGAATTGAAGCTATCTACAAGCTCATTGACTGAGATGCAAGAGAGGGCTGGTGTGGAGGAGAACATCTGAATACATAGTTCACTGGTGTTTTCAGAGATGTAACGCTTTGTCACAACCTCGGTTTGGATATTTGTGTGCAAGGAGATTGCACTCTCAAAGACAGAAATGATCAGAGAGTGCAACATCAGTCACAGCGACCTTGGAAATGTTTACACCTTTGGTGATGATTAGGTCCAGAGTGTGCCCCCTGTTGTGGGTGGGTCCTGTCATATGCTGAGTCAGATCATAGTTATCAAGGACACCACATAGTTCTATAGATCCTCTGTCCTGGGGATTATCAACCTGGATCACCTGGCCAACGTCTATAAGTGGACACTCTCTGCAAAAGTTACCGGGATGCCCGCACCTCCACACTCCTGCCCCGATGCTGGCCTTTTTAACATGGTGCCGTGGAAAAGAAGTTCAGACCGGGCCTACTCGAACTCTATTCTTATTCTATACTTAATACCTATTGGTGTCCTGATCTTTGAAGAATGCACTGGAATCAGACAGAGTTCAATACGATAGAGTTTATTCTTCAAGCAATGAACACAACCCGAGTCATTCTCTGGAAAGCTTTGATCCTTACTTAGGCAAATGTATGTTGACCCATTCAGACCACACTATATTCACACTAGTTCTCAATATGTGGATGTCATATATGTGAGTTTCAAACATTTAGATATATTCAAACAAATAGATATAGTCGATGGTGCTATTATGATAAATCACTAGAAGCAGTGACAACAACCCACCACAGTAATCTGACTAAGATACTAAAATAGAGTTCAACAAATAATCTCTTGCAGGTGGAGAAAGAAAAGGCCCCTGTGTTCCAGAACATCACAGACAGCACCAGAGCACAGAACCCCCACCCATACTTTTTACAATTTAGAAAGGCAAAGCTTGATTCTTGCAGAATTGTGTCAATATTTAAACATATATAATTTTCCAGCTGAAAGGCAGACTGTTCTTGACTTTCTGTTCTCTGAAAAATGATCAGTGTGATAAAATAATATATATTCCATCCTAAAGCTGTATTAGGATTTAGCAGGTGTCACAAAGTCACACAGTCAAACGCTTTGTATCACATGCAAATAAGATTTAAAAAAGACACACGACTTGTATAAAGACAATAGTAAACATACTCACAAATGTTTGTTGTAAAGACAAGCAAATGAAGTAGATGAGGTCATTTGGGTCTGTTTGTTTGTTTCCAGTATATCTCAAAAACAACAGACTTTAATGACATTTGGTGAAACGTTAGGCCATTTTCTATGGGATAGCACCACCATGTGGCCATTTATAAAGTACTTTATATTTTGTATGTAAACTCCTAAAGCATGAGGTCTAAAATCAAACGGGATTCTTTGGTAAATAATAATTTTATCAGTCCAGAGATGTGATTAATTCACAGCTATGTTTCATCTTGACCTGAGCTGTGGACAGATTCTCCCGAGCTAGTTCTCCAGCTGTGTAAAGCCTGTGTCGAAAACTGTTAATGTACTCAATCAAGTTTTTAGGAGGCTCTGCTTCTTTCCAGTTACCAGACAATGTAGGTAAGGGACCGCATACGGTGTGCGCAAACAGCAGTTAATTTGGGCTAAACCCAGTGCTCTCTTGTGTTACCTCTCTAGCTGCAAGCATTAACCAGGACACACCGTCTTCGCAGTCTCATACCAACTCAATGCAGAAAGCGTGCAGGAGGGACTTTAAAGTTTGATGGAAGCTATGAAGGCAAATCAATGTCAAAATCCACGAGCAACAAATGAGATCTATAGTACGTGCGTATCACTCCACTAAACGCCACTAAACACTACATCTCAGAGGTAAATATTTGTCTGACAGCTTTTGTTAACTTCTCAGACTGTAGAGGCTGTAACAAAGTAGTAATGGCGTTTTGTAAATAAATTGGAGTCCCAGAGATTGATTTAAATTCACTCCGCCATTCTATTACATACAATGTGGGTTTTATGTTCAAACCTCTTGTGAAAAACAACTCAAAGAAACTCTTTGATCTTCATCGATTAAAACATAATGTGATCATATTTAATCATGCTGTTGTGTTTACAGAAGTGAACAGATATAATGTAGTTAATATCAGCAACAATTTTGACCCGGTCAAGGATCTGGAGCCATGGTTAGGAACCACTGTTCGTATATTAACTGTTTGCCAAGTGCTTTACAAATCACTGGCTTTGTAAATATATATTTATGTGGAAATGTGCATTGTATCCTTTGTTCTTTTTATGTGTCCCTGTGACAGGGTTAGGGTTAGACTTTGCTGCTCGTTTTGATATGTGTTATATAAATAAGCATTATTATTAGTGTAATGTTAAGTTTAAAGGAAAACAAAGAAAACAATATTCTTGGGAGTGTAACATAGAAAGTAATGGACTACTCAGTCTTGTATTTTTTGCAGGGCTACTGCTCCAGTCCAGTAGGTGTCGCTAATGTGCCCGTTCGCTAGCCTGCTAACCAGAAGAACACACTTCCGGGATAAACAAGGACATGTGTGTTAAATAACTATCTTTGTTAATGTCGTTTTCTGTCTCTATCCTTTAACTTCGTTGGGTCAGTCACTCAAATGCATGAATACTATTAGAAGTGTTACTTAAACAGACACCGTTAGTTAGCGTCCCTCGACTTTATTTATGGCTGCCTCGGTTCATGTCTCCAAAGTCCGGTCTTTGTACAAGAGGATTCTGATCCTGCATCGGTTCCTGCCGATAGATTTAAGAGCCCTCGGCGACCAGTATGTGAAAGACGAGTTCAGAAGACACAAAGGTGCTGCAGCTGAGGAGGCGAAGGGCTTCATGGCAGAGTGGGAGGTAAAACCATTGCATCTCATACGGCACCAACCAAACCCCATTCATTAATCTCTCAATCTAAAAACAGGGTTCCATGATTGCTGCTGGGGGAACTCTCATAGACCTCACTCACAACATGCCCTCCGTCTTACTATTCATTTATTCCAACAGAGTGTACAGCTTCATTAGGTCTGAAATCAGATATAATAATAGATATAGATATGTGGACTGAGCTATTAAAGTGCTGCTTTGTTGATTTATCCCGAATTAACCACAATACATTCATTTTTTTAAATGTAGCAAAACTAAAACTCAAACTGAACTCAGTTTGTCCCTGTGTCCGGTAACGTTGCAGATTGCATAGTTATTTCTAGGAAATGTCATCTAAATTCATAGGATATTATGGACTTGTAAAATAAAGCATTATTGTTTTGTTTCCCAAAATAGAAGTCTACATGCTGTTTCAAAGCACGCTGTTGAGAATAGTTCTGAAATGTTGTGGTGGAGAAATAATGAATGAAATATTATTTTTTTGCCTAAAAGTGGTCATATTGAGTCTGGCAAAACTTGAATCAGCCTGTAGGACCCACCGTGAGGCATCAGTTGTAGAATGTTAAAGAACCAGATTTCCCTGTAAAATGACTACAGACATGACCTCAGTGTTGTAAATGCTGTCTGCACCCAAGGTCCTCTTTGACTTGACCCGTCCTCAGTAATGTCGTCTCTGCTGGCTGATGCATTCCCGTGTGATGTCAGTCCGTCACCACATGATGGCAGAGCAGTGTCAGGAACCAGGAGGCCAACATGGAGGGACTGTTGGAGGTGATTGTAGACTGAATATTTATGGTTAAGCTCATAGTTCTAAGTCACACCGTCACAATGTAAATATTGTAAATATTGAACACGTGTTATTGTTGGACCCAGGGGACTTTATTATTTGGAATCATAAGACAGTCAGTGAAGGTCTGTGGGAAAGTTAAACTCTGTTTTTCACACTGTGAAACTCACAGCTGTCACTGCCGGCTAAACAGAATGTAGTGCCGAGCCCACCCCGGTATGAAATCATATATACATTATTATATAAAATGTATTCCATACACTATCTGATCATGTTGGCCAATCTATCCGACTATGGGAACAGGGAAATGTTGAGCTTGAAGGTTCATTATTGTTGGAAATGGTAGTTTGACAAAACAAATCTTAGTACGAGGCCCTTTGATTTGGTATTTTTCAGTCTCATTAGAATATCATGATTTGATTGGTTGAAGTATTATGTCAATAATCAATACTCATTTCATAATTGACCAATATATTAAAATAAGTTGTATAACAAACATTGTTCTTGTATCAGCAGATATGCATCTTCTTCACCAGTATACCAGTGGTCTAGTCCAGTAGTGTGTGTTGCCTTCGCCTTGTGTTTGTTTTGGAATAATTATGATAATAAAACAAAAATTATCCAAATTGTGTTTCCTTCCAGAGAAATATAGCTACAGTAAGGCTGCACAATTAATCGAATATTAATAATAAAATGAACATGAGTGATTGTGATTTTGATGTTTGTGCTGCGTGGTCTGTTCATTGTAAACTCCGCTGCTGATGCCCATGGATGAGTTAAGAGGCCTGGACACAGCGGTGAAGGCTGGGACACGTTCGTTGCGATGAAAGTGGCTCATGAAGCAAAAAAGGTTTAACTTCCAAGTCTTTCGCATCAGTGGGCCCGTAGAGCAAGCACCCTGGCGCCTCCCAGCCCTCGGTCCAGTCTTGTTCTCGGCCTCATCCACATGAAGGAGGAAGGGAAATAATTCTGGCTTCAACTTTTAGTGCATTTTATAACTTTTAGGACATAATGATTTAAATAAGGGCTAGTTAATTGTTCATACTGGGAAGTTGATTCACCTCACAAAAAAGAATCCGTCGAGTTACAGATGTCTCTAAGTCTATGGTGAAAAGTCTTTTTTGGGGTGCCATGACATCATGTGACGGACCCTAAATTGTAATTGCACCATTTGGCCTCTAGGCTTGGTCATGGTGCTGTGCTTGCACCCTACAGCATCAGCCTGTGAAAAAGGTCCCTGAACGTTGCAGCTGTAGTCCAGAGTAGAGTAATATACTGAATACTTGTTTTGCCATCTGCTGTGTTTTATTAGAGTGAAATGCACTGAAGATGAAGAACCTTATTGTAAGTCATATTTTGATGCAAAGACTTGCAAATTGGCAGGAATTTAGCACAAAAATATCCATTTTAATTGTATTATTTTCATTGCATATGATTTTATTTTAGTATATTAATTAACGCAGGCCTTGTGTGATCTGATGCTAAAGTCTGGGAGAAACCTCAGTGGAGTTGGAGTTAGACCTGGATTCATGTGCTGATGGGGGATCAGTATATTTGCAATTTGTCCTCTAGTTCCCAAAATAATCACGAGAGTGCGCCAGGTCTTTTTTTATGTCACTACGGGGGAGAGCTAATGTTTTCTAGCACAATTACGCACTGCTGGGGGATGGTAAATCACCCATCTGCAGCCAATTTATCTAATGAAGTAGATGGTGATTGCAGATGGATTCCTGAGAGCTCCTTCTGTCATTGCCATAGCTGTGAAGCCACCGGGGAGGAAGTCACTTTCATTATGCCTCACTGTATCAGTATGCATTGTTGTCAAACCCAGAGGCCATTTGCATTGGTTCCAATTAGGGGACGAGTGGCTTTTGTCATATTTACACTCTTCTTTGGCTGTATGTCAAATGGAAACATTTCTAGGCAAAACTTAGTTTGAGTAATTGAATAATTGAATAATTGTCCACGATAAGTTGGTGAGAAAAACACCTGAGCTGCACTGTTGGCCCCATGTGGACACACAAAGAGCAGAACATGATGCTGAAATCGCCCTAGCCAATGATGACTTCTGGATTTCATCTTCAGTTCGCGACCACTGTTTGTACGTGAGCGTAATGAACTGGCAGTCAAGCGATGGATGAATCAAGTAGCATATCAGAAAATAAATAATAATGTTTTAAACACAAACAAATACTTCCACCCCGTCGCATCCGTCCGGCCCCCACCTTCCACCGCCTTCTTTTCCAGGAATAGCGGCTGGGGTCAACAGCTGCTGTGGTTCTCTCCTGATGCTGTATTCAATTTCATTTTTTAAAATCCAAAGCTTGCATTGAGGTTCTCGGATGAATCTTTGAACGTCTGTGGTGCTCTCATGCTAGACTGCCCCATTCATAAAGGAGCGTGCGGGAGAAAGAACGCAGTGAAAGTCATGTTTGAAAGGCTAAACGCAAATATGGATTGAATCTGAATATCTTGTTAGATAAAAACAAAATTTAAAAAGGAAGATAAATTTAGATTTAAAAAATATATAAAGTTAAGATGAAAACAAATTTAGGAAATGATTTCCAACCTGACGGATTACATTTCACATTTGATTTAGAATTGCATTCCATCCATCCATCCATCCATTTTCCACCGCTTATCCGGGGTCGGGTCGCGGTGGCAGCAGGTCAAGCAGGCCGACCCAGACCTCCCTCTCACCGGCAACATGTTCCAGCTCATTCTGGGGGATCCCGAGGCGTTCCCAGGCCAGCTGGGAGATGTAATCTCTCCAGCGTGTTCTGGGTCTTCCCCGGGGTCTCTTCCCAGTTGGACGTGCCTGGAAAACCTCCAGTGGGAGGCGTCCAGGAGGCATCCTAATTAGATGCCCGAACCACCTCAGCTGACTCCTTTCGACGCGAAGGAGTAGCGGCTCTACTCCAAGCTCCCTCCTGATGACCGAGCTCCTTACCCTATCTCTAAGGCTGAGCCCGGCCACCCTACGGAGGAAACTCATTTCGGCCGCTTGTAGCCGCGACCTTGTCCTTTCGGTCACGACCCAGAGTTCGTGACCATAGGTGAGGGTAGGAACGTAGACCGAGTGGTAAATTGAGAGCTTTGCCTTCCGGCTCAGCTCCCTCTTCACCAAGACGGTCCGGTGCAGCGCCTGCTTTACTGCTGCAGCTGCACCGATCCGTCTGTCGATCTCCCGCTTCATCTTACCCTCACTCATGAACAAGACCCCGAGATACTTGAACTCCTACTTGAACTCAATTAAAACATGTTCCTTCATTAGCAAGAATACATATTGTAGTTTATTTTCATAAAGAAAGTAAAATGATTTATAATTGTTCTTTTTATATTAATTGCCCGCATAGTGTCCATTAGCACTTTATTAATTTGTAAAAAAGTATTTTTTTCTGATTTGAATTGAGTTCAAGCTCCTTGAGGTAGGCACTCCGTCCCCACCTGGAGGGAGCAATCCACCGGTTTCCGGCAGAGAACCATGGCCTCAGATTTGGAGGTGCTAACTCTCATCCCCGCCGCTTCACACTCTGCTGCAAACCGCCCCAGTGAATGCTGGAGGTCACGATCCGAGGAGGCTAACAGGACCACATCATCTGCAAATAGCAGAGAGGCGATCCCGAGACCCCCGAAACTGATGTTCTCCGCCCCCAGGCTGCGCCTAGATATCCTGTCCATGAAAATCACGAACAGGGCCGGTGACAAAGGGCAGCCCTGGCGGAGGCCAACACCCACCGGGAACGTGTCTGACTTATTGCCGAGAATGCGGACACAGCTCCTACTGCAGTCGTACAGAGACCGGATCGGCCGTTGTAACGGGTCCGGCACCCGGCACCCCATACTCCCGCAGCACCCCCCACAAGACCCCCTGAGGGACCCGGTCGAAAGCCTTCTCCAAGTCCACAAAGCACATGTAGACTGGTTGGGCAAACTCCCAGAACCCCTCCAGTAGTCTTGCGAGGGTAAAGAGCTGGTCCACTGTTCCACGGCCGGGACGGAATCCGCACTGCTCCTCTTGAATCTGAGGTTCGACAAACGGTCGGAGCCTCCTTTCCAGCACCCTGGCATAAGCCTTCCCTGGGAGGCTGAGTAGTGTGATACCCCGGTAATTCGAGCACACTCTCCGGTCCCCCTTTTTGAAGATGGGAACCACCACCCCGGTCTGCCATTCCATGGGCACTGATCCCGACCCCCATGCGACATTGAAGGGGCGTGTCAGCCAGGACAGCCCAACTATGTCCAGCGCCTTCAGCATCTCAGTGCGGATCTCATCCACCCCCGGCGCCTTGCCACCAAGGAGCTTTTTAACTACCTCAGCGACCTCTGCCAGGGATATGGGTGAGCCTCCCCCTAGGTCCTCAGGCGCTGCCTCCTCTGCAGAGGACATGTTGGTCGGGTTTAGGAGTTCCTCAAAGTGCTCTTTCCATCGCCCGACGATGTCCTCCGTCCAGGTTAGCAGTCCCCCCCCCCCCTGCTGAGAACAGCCTGGGGTAAGCCCTGCTTTCCCTTCCTGAGCCGTTGGATGGTTTGCCAGAACCTCCTTGAGGCCAACCGAAAGTCCTTCTCCATGGCCTCCCCGAACTCCTCCCATGCCCGAGTTTTAGCATTCGCGACCACCGCAGCTGCAGCCCTTCTGGACTGCCAGTACCCGTCAGCTGCTTCAGGAGACCCCTGGGCCAACCAGGTCTTGAAGGTCTCCTTCTTCAGCTTGACGGCTTTCCTCACCTCCGGTGTCCACCACCGGGTTCTCGGGTTGCCGCCACGACAGGCACCGATGACCTTCCGGCCACAGCTCCTAGTGGCCGCGTCCACAATAGAGGCTTTGAACATGGTCCACTCGGATTCCGTGTCCCCAACCTCCCTCGGGATGTGTGAGAAGTTCTTCCGGAGGTGGGAGTTAAAGACCTCCCGGACAGGGTCCTCCGCCAGACGTTCCCAGTTCACCCTCACTACACGTTTGGGTTTGCCGGGTCTTTCCAACCGGTTCCCCTGCCATCTGATCAAACTCACCACCAGGTGGTGATCAGTTGACAGCTCTGCTCCTCTCTTCACCCGAGTGTCCAAGACATACGGCCGCAGATCAAATGATACGATTACAAAGTCGATCATTGATCTCTGGCCTAAGGTGTTCTGGTACCAGGTACACTTATGAGCCACCTTATGTTCGAACATAGTGTTCGTTATCTCCAAACCGTGGCAAGCACAGAAGTCCAATAACGAAACACCATTCGGGTTCAGATCGGGCAAGCCGTTCCTCCCAATCACCCCCCGCCAGGTTTCTCCGTCATTGCCCACGTGAGCGTTGAAGTCCCCCAGGAGAACTATGGAGTCGGTAGGCGGCGCCTTTCCAGGACCCCTCCCACCGACTCCAAGAAGGCCGGATACTCTGAACTGCTGTTTGGTGCATAAGCACAAACCACAGTCAGAGCCTTGCTCCCCGCAACCCGTAGGCGCATGGAGGCGACCCTCTCGCTCTCCGGGGAGAACTCCAACACAGCGGCGCTCAGCCGGGGGCTCGTGAGTATCCCCACTCCCGCCCGGCGCCTCTCACCCTGGGCAACTCCGGAAAAGGACAACTCCGGAAAAGGACAAAGTCCAACCCCACTCCAGGAGCTTGGTTCCAGAGCCAACGCTGTGTGTGGAGGTGAGTCCAACTATTTCTAGCTGGTATCGCTCCACCTCCTGCACCAGCTCCGGCTCTTTCCCCGCTAGCGAGGTGATGTTCCACGTCCCTAGAGCTAGTCTATGCCGCCGGCGATTGGCATGCCCGGGCCTCCCGCCCGACCCACCGCCCGGTCTGCATAGCACACGACCCCGATGCTTGTCCCTGCGGGTCGTGGGTCCACAGGGTGGCTGCTCCATGGTGTTTATTCGGGCTGTGCCCGACCGGGCCCCATGGGCAAAGGCCTGGCCACCAGACGCTCGCCTATGAGCTCCCCTCCTGGGTCTGGCTCCGGGAGGGTGCCCCGGTTTCCCTGGTCCGGGCGAGGTGGCTGTAGTCCGTGGGCTGACTATCATAGGGGTCGTTTTGAACCGCTCTTAGCCTGGGCTCTCCCCTGAAACCTGTTTGCCTTGGGAGACCCTACCAGGGGCTAATGCCCGGACAACATAGCTCCCAGGATCACTGAGCCACTCAAACTCCTCCACCACGATAAGGTGGCGATTCGCGGAGAATTGCATTCCATTCATATTCATTTGTAGATCTACATGTGAGGTACTGTGCCAAAGCCTTTAAGCTCAGCCAGGTTCACCCTGCTGGACTTCAGATCATTGGACTGCTCACAGTAAACAGCAAATGGACTTGTATTTTAATAGTGCCCTTTTATTCCTCCGACCCCTCAAAGCACTGTACTCTACACGTCAACATTTACCCATTAACATGCGCATTCACACTCCGACGGCACAGCCTTTGGAAGCATTTTGGGGTTCAGTGCCTTGCCCGAGGACACCTAATTGGGAGTCAGGAAGCTGTCAGTAAAATACAGGTAGCGTCATGCCTGTTGATCGTGTTCACATTGTAGCCTGTTTCCACATGTCTTTATTATTCCCCTATGTAAATCAGTCACTGCGATACAGTTTGGCAAAAAAGTATTTAGTCAGCCACCAATTGTACAAGTTCTCCCACTTAAAAAGATGAGAGAGGTCTGTAATTTTCTTCATAGGTATACCTCAACTATGAGAGACAAAATGAGAAAAAAAAAAAATCCAGAAAATCACATTGTATGATTTTTAAAGAATTTATTTGCAAATTATGGTGGAAAATAAGTATTTGGTCAATAACAAAAGTTAATCTAAATACTTTGTTATATACCCTTTGTTGGCAATGACAGAGGTCAAACATTTTCTGTAAGTCTTCACAAGCTTTTCACACACTGTTGCTGGTATTTTGGCCCATTCCTCCATGCAGATCTCCTCTAGAGCAGTGATGTTTTGGGGCTGTCGCTGGGCAACACGGACTTTCAACTCCCTCCACAGATTTTCTATGGGGTTGAGATCTGGAGACTGGCTAGGCCACTCCAGGACCTTGAAATGCTTCTTACGAAGCCACTCCTTCGTTGCCCGGGCAGTGTGTTTGGGATCATTGTCATGCTGAAAGACCCAGCCACGTTTCATCTTCAATGCCCTTGCTGATGGAAGGAGGTTTCCACTCAAAATCTTACGATACATGGCCCCATTCATTCTTTCCTTTACACGGATCAGTCGTCCTGGTCCCCTTGCAGAATAACAGCCCCAAAGCATGATGTTTCCACCCTCATGCTTCACAGTAGGTATGGTGTTCTTTGGATGCAACTCGGCATTCTTTCTCCTCCAAACACGACGAGTTGAGTTTTTACCAAAAAGTTCTATTTTGGTTTCATCTGACCATATGACATTCTCCCAATCCTCTTCTGGATCATCCAAATGCTCTCTAGCAAACTTCAGACGGGCCTGGACATGTACTGGCTTAAGCAGGGGGACACGTCTGGCACTGCAGGATTTGAGTCCCTGGCGGCGTAGTGTGTTACTGATGGTAGCCTTTGTTACTTTGGTCCCCCCGTGTGGTTCTGGGATTTTTGTTCACCGTTCTTGTGATCATTTTGACCCCACGGGGTGAGATCTTGCGTGGAGCCCCAGATCGAGGGAGACTATCAGTGGTCTTGTATGTCTTCCATTTTCTAATAATTGCTCCCACAGTTGATTTCTTCACAACAAGCTGCTTACCTATTGCAGATTCAGTCTTCCCAGCCTGGTGCAGGTCTACAATTTTGTTTCTGGTGTCCTTTGACAGCTCTTTGGTCTTGGCCATAGTGGAGTTTGGAGTGTGACTGTTTGAGGTTGTGGACAGGTGTCTTTTATACTGATAACGAGTTCAAACAGGTGCCATTAATACAGGTAACGAGTGGAGGACAGAGGAGCCTCTTAAAGAAGAAGTTACAGGTCTGTGAGAGCCAGAAATCTTGCTTGTTTGTAGGTGACCAAATACTTATTTTACTGAGGAATTTACCAATTAATTCATTAAAAATCCTACAATGTGATTTCCTGGATTCTTTGCCCCCATTCTGTCTCTCATAGTTGAAGTGTACCTATGATGAAAATTACAGGCATCTCTCATCTTTTTAAGTGGGAGAACTTGCACAATTGGTGGCTGACTAAATACTTTTTTGCCCCACTGTATGTGTTATGTTTATTCATGCAAACATCCAACACCCATAGGTGCAACAACACTATCGTTGGTCCTTGTTGCAAACGCAACACAGGCGACCCTTCCGCCAACTTTTCCCTCAATCCGTGTCCTGCGCTCCCTTTGACTGTGGCTCCCCGACAGATCCAGATATTTAGCATGCTAGATATCTCTAACCGCATTAAATAATAGCTAATAACACCAGAGCTCATTCACTCTTCTGTCATTGTCAAGTCCAGAGGCCAGGACATTCGTTTTGTTTAATTTAGATGTAAATAAAATAATTTCATTTAGCAGGATGCCCGTTAGCTTCAACAAAACCAAGGTTTTTCTTTGTGAAATCCAATCACACACCGTATTAGTAAACAACACACATGTAATTCCCACACGCCTTTCCCATTTGCACCAATTGCTGTATTTGATAGCTGCCGAGAACACACCACATTGTGTTATGTAATGAGTATAGCAAAGCCCGAATAACACAAACTCTGCCCTGACTGTCTCCCTAGTCCTGTTCTCCTCTCCGTCCATTCTGTCAAACAGAGGTGAATTTCCTCTGTATCTCGGCTTCCTCAGAAAAATACAGACGAGTCGGAACAGACGCGGAGCAAGACTCAATGAGATTACAAGCACTGAGTGTTCAGCGTGTAATCCATTTATTTCAGAGGCACCCATGGGAGTTCTCTGCTAGTAATAAATCTGCTCCATTGGGACGAACAAGCGTTCCCCAAAGAGATGGAGAGAAATGTGTTTGTAGGAAGCAAAGGAAAAAATGAGGGAGTATTGTAAAGAGGAAACGAAGAGATATTGACATGATTGCAGAAAAACACCTGCTGTGACAGTTTGACTTACTGTGTTCTATTTCTTTCATCTGTATTATTTAGTTAGGGGTGCCTGCCAGGTCTCTTTAGGTTGCTCAGTCAGTTTTTGTTTCATTTGTAGTTTTCCTTTTTTTAATGCTTTTATCAAATCTAATAAGGATAGCACACCAATCTAATGTACACCTTACACATCGATACTCAACTCAACAACAATACAAAACCAAAATATTCTTATATTTCACAAAAACACCCCAAATCCCGAAGTTCACAAAACAATAATAATCCCACTCAAATTTTGACTCTGGGTTTTCTTTTACACTGTTTTTAGTCAATTCTGTTAGCCAAAGAGGAAAATTCAGTTTTGTTCGCCATGGACTCCACACTGTCACTAACTTTACTCCCTGAATAAATATTATCACAGTTTTATTTAAAAAAAAAAAAGTGATTGTGGACAGAAGGGTCTACAATATGTGTTTGAAGGATCTCTCCAGGAAGTCAAACTGAATCAGCTGTGAAAACGTTGAAGATAGAAGCTAAAGTGTAAGCTCTTGGTCCAGCCTCGTTCTCATTCACATGAATGGGGGAAGTAAAATATACTAATTGCTGAGTGCAGAGTTACTTTCAACTCTAGATTCAGCTATTTTACAGCTTGTTGGACCTAATTTAGATAATTACTATTCATGTGTTGTTGATGGTGATTCACATCAAAAAAAGTCATCTGCTGAGTTACAGGCGTCTGTTTTCAAATTGAAGTCTATGGGGGGAAAAAGTACTTTTGGGCCCCATGGCATCAAGTGATGGACCCGCTAATTCCACCGTTCAGCAACTTTGTAATTATGTTCCTGGGGGCATGGTATACATTTAGTATACCTTTGGTAGCTAGCGTAGCATATACATGCTAACGCTTGGTAATGATGTGCCGACAGACTACCAATGTTAGGACCGGCTGAGTGATAGCTGGCTGTTGGAGGGGAGCCTCTACCAGGAATGTGTTTGATGGAAACCAAGCCTCACATTGATTTCCATTAGCGGGCCCAATTTAAACATAATTGGTGGCGCCGGCACGTGAGTGTATTGATCAGGCTGCTGATTAAACAATTATGAGCACATTGGGCCCTGCGCAATGAGGGGACTGAAGTGTGGGTTAGATGTATTTCTGCACCCTCTGTTTAAGCTTTACATATCAATAGAAAAAAAGCCAAATTGTAGGCCGAAACATGAGGTGACAACATCGCCTACCTGTTGTGTGGAGACCATGGACAGCACTGTTTATGTAACTGTGCAGAGTGCTGAAGGTGGGGATTGACAGCGTTCTTCGACTTAAATGAGTGTGTGGTTCAAACCAAAGAACAGAATGACCCTTTAAAACAAACACTGGCCTGACATGACTGTGAGTGTGACGGCTGCATGACTCAGGTGACATTCCCAGAAAATACTTTTTAGCATTCATCAGATTTGCTTTTAATAAAACCAAAGTGATGATGTTACCAGAAGCCTTCACGCAGAGCCCTGCTAATGTTATAGATCCATTCATTTACTCACCTAGACTTTCCCAGTTAAGGCCTTGAATGATACAGTCATAAAGTACAAGCATGAGTGTGTCAAACTGTTGGCGTGTTCCTTTAAGCTGCCTCGGGGAGGATATTTCCTCTTTGGCAAATGTTCAACATAATTACATTATGTGCAGGAAGAAGCCTCTCAGATGAACGGCTTCTTATCGCTCAGCAGTGAATGTGTTCTGAATGCCCAAGATGCTCTCTGGAGGGGCAAACATCAGACATTCACTGTGTGCACTCTGTTCAAACGACAGACCGCTATTCAGAAGTGAAAGAGATGGAGGCGGGCCGTGGTCCTGCTCGGGATGATTCATACGCAGCGCCGACAGCTTTGGCTCGTCGCACACAGGCTATTAGGCTAACTAGCCGGTTCACCCCGTAAGGAGAGGACATCTATGTGTACAGATCGGCCACGAGCGATGTCAATGCTGTAAATTAGAGAACATAACCTTGAGTTTGCTATATATTAATAAACATGAATCTTTTTCCCATTCAAGGAGGACTAATTGTGATGGACTAGTGGAGAATTAGAAATGTGCTGTTATTTCTTGCTGGAGGATCTATGACACTGTCACTATCGGGGCTCTGCCACATCTGTCACTGAGCCACATCAGTCAGAGTCAACCATCACTTTGCTTTTATTCTAAGAACATCTGTCTGATCTTACAGATACAACTTCAGTTAGAGGTTTAGTGTAAAGCCAGACATTATGGGGTCCTGTACTTGTAATAATTGTGGTCACATTTTTATACTTTTGGCTCTGGTTATCTTAATGTTTATGTTTTCAAGATAAGGAATATGCTTGAATTTGAATATACTCCCTCAGAAATGCTTGACATCCAACATAACCTGGTGTTTCACTTACACAATCACTCACGTAAACCATTGTATCATATCATGATCGCAACATACAATCAAAGTTAATAGGAGCTATTCATCAATTCATGATCAAAGCATGAAAACATAATCCAAGCTAAAGTGGAATTAATGTCAAAAACACACTGGTCAATGCACCTGAATGCATCAGTTTGAAGTTCAACAGCATTCATTTGGGAGTTAGCCCCCCACTACACTGCACAAATAGGACATGTAGACAAACAGACTGGCTGGAGTTATGCCATGTATGTGAGCTGTCATCTCTACAGAGCTGCTCCATAAGGAAAGGACGCAATGTGTTGAACATGTTAAAAGTACTCACGCGATGACGTGTCATGTACGGCTGAAGTTTTCCTTCTCTTGTCAACAAATGCCATAAAAAGACCAAAACCAACAATGTGATAGTCAGTTTGTCAACACTTTAGACTGTCCCACTCAAGTCCATTAGTCCATCGTTTAATTTAAAAAAAAATGCTCAGTAATATAAACCTTACACAAATAAGAGTTTTGGGGACTACTTCCAGCAGCGGATTAATCCACATTTGGTACTCTAGTGCAGGGTTTCTGAAACGTTTTGTCTGGGGACCCACTTTTTTAGAAATGACAAACCATCGCGATCCAATTCTCAGTCGGCCTCGTCTATGAATCATGAGACGAGTGAATGGACGTTCCTGACCATCTTTACTGCACCTTCTCTATCACCTTATAGTATCTTGAATCCCCTGGCCTATCACCTTTGATCTTAACTTGGCACTTTGATTCGTCTGATTCGTGTCAGTTTGTCTTGATTTTAACATCACTTACTTTTATTAATCCAGTCTTTTCGATTGAAAAGACTGGATTCTAAAATGTGCTATACAAATACGTTTTGATTGATTGATTGATATAGTAGAATGCATAATATTATACTGCAATGGCGTAAGATAAAAAATAATAATAATTGGGGTTTCAATTGGGACATTTTTGTCCTTAAGGGTCTAAGTCTCAGTATTTCGGCTACACAGTTTATTATAGACTTATTATATGAGCTACGGTTGAAATATGTTTATGTTTAAAAACTCCCACTTGCCATTTAGACTAACACAGAAGACCAGGTGCTAAACACTGCTGCTATTCCTCTCTGTGCCCCCCCCCCCTCCAGAACTACAAGGCCACCATGCAGACTCAGGTACTGGAGTCAGCGGGGGAACAAAACAGCTCGGTCAAGTTCGGAGCCAACCTGCCGGAGGGGAAACTGGGCAGCTTCCAGGAAGACCAGATAGGCCAACTGTACGAACTCATGCTGGAGTCCACCAAATCCACCAGACAGTTTGACATCCAGGAGGACAGCAAGTGAAGCAGCAGGCCACAGAAAGGGGCCCGGGACAGCAACAAAACAAAAACCAGATGGTTCTATGATGGATTCAGATCATTAATGTATTACCTCTGAATGCTTCAGATGAGAAGTGGTACTCAAAGGCCGAGTAGAGGCATTTAAGAATATTTGATTATATTAAAGTCCTGTGTAATAGCTCCGTCTTCCTGTGCTTGTCTGTAAAAGCGGTGCCTCGTGCTCCTCCACGGGTGCATTAAGGTGGCACTAATTAGTTTCCTTTGTTATTTATTTTTTTTGCATGAATATAAATGTGAGTTTGTTTCTCGTGAAGGAAAGGCACCGAGACGCGAATGCACCCAGAGCTCACATAAGCGATGCTTCTTTCAGCCTCAGTGCCGTTGTTGGGGTGAAGCCCTCTTTATCCATGTGGAAATATGAGCACATGAATCCATGAGCTGTGTGTGTTGAGGGGGGGATGTTAGCGCTGTGATAAAAGCCAACATGGTAGCTGACGCACCGAGTTCAGACATCACAATGATGCAATGAGTCTTTGTCCTGCATCTGTTCCAAATATAAGGCTGCTCTGAACCTTCTTCTCATAGACACTGTTTTGGTTGTCAATTCAAATATCTGGAGAAGAACTCATGTTTGATATTTAGAAAGGCCTGACCATTTATTGGTCTCTCACTTAACTTCACATTTTGGAACCCCCACCTCTTTTATAATGCTCTCATACAGCCAGGCGGCAACCTCTGCTTCTGACAAGTGAAGCCAGTATGGAAGTTTCTCTCTGGATGCAAAAATAAGTCTGATTATATAGAAGTCTATGAGAAAATGACTCTACTTCTCTCTTGATTTATTACCTCAGTAAACATTGTAAACATGAGTTTATGGTCTCAATCTCTAGTTTCAAGTCTTCTTCAATACAGCATGATGTTCATTTACGTTAACTAACATTAAAATAACGTTAGGTTTACGTTACTCCTCCGTATTCCAAAAATAGTAACTTCCGTTTAACGGTTGCAAAAAAGCCAAGATGGAGACGAACTCAAGGCTTCATAACAGCAGTCCACAAACGAATGGGTGACGTCCCGATAACTATGTCTACTTCTTATATACAGTCTATGGCTAATACATTTAATAACGTGTGCACGCCACACAGTATATCATTCTTCAAAACTACTACAATTCCTGCTTTCTGTTGTAATGTTAATATTGGAACGGTGTGGATTCAACCTGTGAATTGTGTAGGCTGATGAAGAGAGAAATAATATAGACTAAATTACGAGAAAAAATATGAACTTGTTTTGTTTCATATGAATGAATCATCTGATATTAGACATTTTCAGAAAGATAGGAGACAGATTTTTTGATTGAGACTGACATGGTCTATTATGCACACAATTTGCTAATTAAGTATTAGCTTATTAAGTATTTTACAGTTCTGTTAAGTACAGGTTTTGGCTCCCCTACCCACCACCATATACAACAGATGAAGAGGTTATGAGTATACATTTTATTTTGTTTTAAAGGGTCATCAGCCGAAAAGGTTGGGAACCACTGATCCAAACCACATTTGGACGTTAAACTGAAATGACCACACCTTTGATGTCACAGCCAGTAATCTTACAACTTCTACAAGAGACTAAACACACAGCTTCAAAGAGCAATGCCCTTAAATGAGACCGAGCAGCACACAAACGGTCGATACGCACCCAGACAAAAGCTCATCAGCCCGACAGGAGAGAAGAAAACGTGAGTTTCCAAAGGGACAAGCGTGGGGCTCTAGTGGGAGCGGCTCAGTTACCATCAGTACTCCTTCACCATACAACACGGTTGTGTCTAGAAGTGTGCTCGACATGATTGGGAAAAAATCAATACTCCACAACAGCTTCATTTACAGCATTATGTGAGCTGAATTCACTTCGAGGAATAATCCCAAAGTGTTGCTAATCAATTGGAATCAATTACAGAGGTCTTGTTGACCGAAGTGAACAAACAGTGGTGGTGCTGAGAGGCAGAAGTGGAGGAAACCCGGGGTCGAGGTCAGAATTACGCAAAGTTGACTGAAGGTAATTTGGATGACTGAACGTTCACCAGAAGTGCATGCACCAGAATTCATGCTGTGCCGATGAAGTGATAGCACCATAGACTGTATAGAAGAAGTGGATGTAGTCATCGGGATGTCACCCATTGGTTTGTGGACTGCCATTTTGAAGCCTTGAGTTCGCCATCTTGGGTTTTTTTTTGCAACCAAAAAATGAAAGTTGCCATATTTGGAATGCAGAGAAGTGACATAAAGACGTTGTATAAGTCTCTGGTAGCAACCTGTCAATCACAGTAAGCCCGCCCTTAAGTATACTCCTCTTTATGGTCTATCATAACTTATGTTTTCAATGTTTACTGAGGTGATGATTCATGTGAGAAGTAGGATCATTTTCTCATAGACTTCTATACAACTTCTTTTTGCAACCAGAGGAGTCGCCCCCTGATGGTCAGTAGAGAGAATGCAGGTTTTAAGTCACTTCTGCATTGGCTTCACTCTGCAGAACCGGAGGTTGATCACGCAAGACTCCTGGATTCACATACCACACAAGAATCCATCAGGCATCGAGCAATGCATTTGTGCCCAGCAAGCCAAGAGCACAGACCAATCAGCGTCCTGTGAGGAGCTACTTGCGGCTACTCGTGGCTAAGGGCGTGGCAGGGGAGTGTTGGGATCTGGTAGGAGCGTGTTTGTAAGCAAGTATGACAACTATTGACATCAATGACATTATTAATGTCAATAAGATTATTAACAAACATTAATAATAACGGGGCAACAGGGACCAACCAAAATATAAATTAAGTTTTAAAATTGGTATTTTACTACTGGACAATTACGAGCCTACTACCGAAAATCAACAAACAATGGGGGGGGGGGTTAGTTAAACAATAAGGAAAGGGAAAACCCTCAAAACAAGGCAGATCATCACCGCCGCAGTAAAATACAGCAACTGTTACTCTATCACACAGAAACCCAACTGGTGAACTCAGATTCGGCAGCCGTGGCACTGGTCTGTTAACTGAATTTTCTTCCTCACGATTGGCAAATGTTGACTTGAATAGGAAGAGAATGGGGCACATAAGTTATCCTTCTCTTCCTCTGAAGATTCTGGGAGTTCTGTGAATCTTCCTTCTGCAGGCTAAAGTTGGCGGAGTACAGGGCAAGTTATCCGCTTCTCCTTCGGATCCAAAACAGTCAGTGTTTGACCAGCGAATGTAGAACTATTTCTAGGTTTTCTTAAAAACAAACAACGTATGAATGGAATCGCGTGGGATGGCTCAGAGGATGCCTTGTGTCAAATGGTCAATTACATTGTATGAGTCATACAAATATTGAAACTAAAACAGCTTATCATATAGCCAGCAGGTTTATCTACAGAGGACGAGATCCACAGCTGGCAGCTACTGGTGAATCAATTATTATTGGAAAACACTGTGTTTTATTAGTGTGAAATTAGTGTTGGAGAACAAACACTGCTGACGACAGTCAATAATGGGACAGGACAAAGGGAATTATTGAATTATGTGCAACAGCAATCAAAGCAAAGAGCTTCTGTCTGAGAACAGACAGCAGGTCAAACAAGCTATGTGACTTCTGTGTGCATCTTTACTTCCTTTTAACACACACACTGCCAGTAAACCGCTCAACTGTTGTCTAAACATCATAAAAATAAAGGATTTAAGATAATTATAATGCTCTTCTGCCTCAACGAGTACATTTTTATAACTGCTGATTTATTAAATCGCAATTCTACTGAGTGAAACATGACGCCAAACTTTGCACAAGAACTCACTAATATATCTGTTTTGTCAGATAATAAAAATGTTCAGTGTCTGAACCACTTATGATATATGATATGAAAGAAGTGTGGTAAGTCAGAAACAGATTTTCAGCCTAGATGACTACACACATAATTCAAGATATCCTTACCTATCACTAATCATCTTTACAGCCAGGAAAAATATACTGAAGCAAAATATATAAGAGATACATGAAACTACCTGAGAATTTCATGACTAAAATTAAAAGTGATTTCCACTGACTACATCTTTACTAAAACAAAATAAAAGGACTAAAATGTGACTTTAAACTTCAGTATGAGACTGAGTCGATAGAACAGAAAGTTGGCTCATGGTTTGGTTCTTGTTCTGGTTTATTAAGTTAATAACTCAGACATCTTAGATATGTCTCTGTTTATTGTTCACAATACTATCAATAAAACGATTTGTCCAAACTAACATTGGCTTACTTATAAACTTAGTTTATTAATATTTTGTATCAATATATATCATTATAGTTTTAGCCACCCGGCATTATGTTGAATGAAGTCGTCACAATTAGCTCGATCTTTACCAGCTGCAACATTAAAGTGATGAACACATAAATGCATCAATAATTATAATGCAATTATATAATTCATATGATTCTGAAATGGGCCATTCTCTATCATGAATACTTCTACTTTTGGTACTTGTAGTATATTCTTATGTTAATACTTTCATATGCTTACTTAAATAAGATTTTGATTGCAGGGCTTTCACTTGGAACAGAGCATTTCGACACTAAAGTATTGCTAAGCCTATTTTTAATCAAGTAAAAGATCCTCTTCCACCCCTGCTGAAGATATTCTTAATGTCTTACTTCCTCTCTCCCATTCTGAAACAGTCTATGAGTCTGTCAGATTTATGACATGTTAACATTTATTGGTTTGCTTTTTTAAAAATCTGTAGGCCTATTCACGTGGTGCTCATAACATCCCTGTGTCTTCTCAGGGACATAAAACAGCATCTTGCACTCAGAGGGGGTAGGGAGACCTGTGAATGACACATCGATGGCCCACTGAGTGCGAACAAAAAGGACCCTATAATGCTAATTACAGCGTTTAGGCTCAGTGACAATCAGAGATCGGTGTGACAGCCCCGTTCTTGAGAATCACTGAGAATCTCACCTGTCCAAATCTAAAAAGAAAAGGTTTCAGCAGAGAAATATGATCATGATGTGATGATAATCATTATGGACAAACTCCCTCATACACATCAAATACAATAACAACAGCTGATTTCCAGGATTATCCTGGTAGAGGCGATGATCCAAATCAAATAGCCTGATGATGCTGCAACTTCTCTGATTTACTTTTCCCAAAATAGTGTCTGTCCATGGTTCCCTCAAAGAGGACCAAAGGACCTGCCCTGTGTCATCATCACTCTAATCACCTCTAACCTATTCAATCAGCTGATCACCTGAAGAGAAGTTTAAGGTGTACCGTTTGAATAGAGAGGCAAATTGGACTTGTGTGATAAATTGCTCAGTAATTAAATAATATTGCAGCCAGCAACCCTTTACTTTGCATGTGCAAAATATGTTTCACACAGTCTCTTTCAGCAAGGGCTGTAGGCCTACCGAATAGTTCATTGACATTCAAATTAGTACTATTAATAACTTATTGTGTGCAGTAGTCCAACTTCTCTTCCCCTCCCTTTGAAACAAACACACACGCACAAGTTTCAAAATGTCTTGACAGTCAAACACAGGACTTCAACCATCAGACAGCTGTCCGTGGCCCATGTGAAACCAAACATTATATACTTATTTGAACCCAAACATTAGCTTTTACTCAACTTAACCAAGTAGTTTTCTTGCCTAAACCTAAACGGAGTTGAGAATGCAGTTTTGAAATGGCAGAAGCACCACAAGTGGTTCAATCACTGTGATATACATGTATGTAGAAATGTTGGTATGAAACTTATTTTTGATTCAGAAATGTCGACATTCAATGTATCTGTGGTTTGCAGAAATGTACAATGCCAACATTTTCTCCTCGAGAATTATAATTAAGCTAAAATGAATTTCAAATGTACAGCAAAGTGGGAGAAGTTGTTAGAAAATTCTGTGGAACGATGTGACGGCTTTAATAGTCTGACAGCCTCCTCTCAGACCTGTGTTGATTCAAGGTTCTTCACACCACTCTGAAAAGCCAACGTTGAACAAATCGAGTGTTCCAATTACCTGTAGTAGCTGGCCCATTACTCTGTAGCACACACCAATACTATTTGTGATGCACTCCGTGTTGACTTGCAGGATCACAGGTGCATATGGTCAGCAGTGACTCACTCTGCCTTCCTGTTCACAAAAACAAGACTGATGTCACAGCCGCGCTGTGTGTGTGTGTGTGTGTGTTTCACCTCCCCTTCAACAAACCTACGGCTCAGCCCACAGTCTTCAGTACTGTACATTTTGTCTGAGTGCTGGTGCGCTGACTGCGTGGTATTTTCCTCTACTGCATCGGCATATCAAAATGAATATTATCAACCTGCTGGACCTTTTGATAGGTTACATATATTACACGTAGTACTTAATAACTATAAGCTTGATTTTTACTGCAAAAAAGTGCTATAAATTACTGGTTTTGAAATCTGGAGTGAGAGCTGCATTTAACCTATCTTTGGGGATTTTAGCAGCTATGTGAGAATAAAATCATAATGTTACTAGAAAAATGTAATATTTTAATTACATAAAGCCGTAATATTTTTTGAGAATAAATCATAATATTTAGGGTTGAAAAAGAGAATATGACCATAGGGGATATGAGACGCTTTAAGAACAAAATGGTTATGTTATGCATAGATAAGGTTGATTTGATTAAGTGTGCTCACATTTCCTGACAGTCTGTGGCCAACAGTTACAATTTCTGGTGTTTGCTGCCAACCCTTCTTTCTAGATAGAGTTTGTCTTTTATAACGGCCAAATTATTTCATTTAATTTTATTAGAAATGTAATTTATATTTATCATCGACAGAAAAAATGTTAAGAAGCATAATTCATAAATAAAAATATAAGACTTGGATTAACAAATGATTAGATTGGATAATTGGAAGCATGATGAATAGTCTCACCCTGCCAAGGACCCCGTCACATTGGACAAAAACGTCTCAGAAATTTCCAAACAGACATTATTTGGTTAAATTTACCACATATTGGGTCTCTGAACGGTTACGTAGTTGCCTGACAACAAAGTTTAAATTAAGTGACATGTTAACAGCTTTTAGCCTGACTCAAATTGTTGTTCAAGATAACATCATCTGGTATTAATCCTCAAACTGCTCTCAGAAATGTTCTTGATGAGAATAAACAGGATTATTTTAGCCTGATAACAGCATGTTAGCCAAGAACCAGGCTGCTTTTCCATTGAGAAGCTCAGGACAGAGGTTCAACAGAGGTGGAAAAGTTGTGTGTACAATGAGCCACACAAGTTTTATGCCTTATCTAAGTCTTGTGAACACATTTAGGTTCTCCAAGATACTGTGTTGGTCTAGGGCTGATTGGTGAAACCTTTAACTTGTCAGGTCATCCATCACAATTTGGCAATAACAGACCGTTCTCACCTGTTCACTACAAAGGCGTATTGAAAGCTTGCTTTTCTTGAAATTTTTTTCTTAAAACCTTTTGATTCTACTCTCAATTACAGGGGCCCTAAATCTCCTTCTTAGAAAATGAGATACAGTGAAGACATATATATGTATATATGTACAGTATATGTTGAGGATATTAAATAGATGTGAACTGGAATTACCGCCATGCAGTTGTCTGCCTCCACAAACCTGTCCATTTTGCAGTTTACATCCATGTCTGTCCAAAATGTCATCACTTTTCGTAAAAGACATTTGTGTGAAATTGTCATAATTGACGAGTGAATTCTTGAGTTATAGCCAAAAATGGGTTTTGTGAAGTCACAGTGGCCGTTGACCAACAAATTCTAATCAGGTCATTGTTGAGTTCAAGTGGACATTTGTGCCAGATGTAATGACATTCCTTCTAGGCGTTCCTGAGATATCGTGTTCACAAGAATGGGATGGACGTGAGGTCACAGTGACCACCAAAATCATAGACAATATTCCAATAATCACATTAATTCATAAAGAAGGTAAAGAATTAACAGATTGTGCTTCATATGGCCCTTCATTAAATGTAGATCATAAATGTCTCATTCTTGAAAATTGACAAAAAAAGATTATTCCTAATAATAATTTCATCATTAAGTCCAAGTGGACGTTTGTGCCAAAATTGAAGAAATTCCCTGAAGGTGTTTCAGAGACATCAAGTTTGCGAGAAAAACGTGACCTTTGACCACGAAACTCTAATCGGGTCATCCTCCAGTTGGACGTTTGTACCACATTCTTGAGATATCATGTTAAGAATGAGACGTAAGACAGAAAACTCAAAGATATAATGCTTCTGGCCACGGCTATCAAAGAATGAAAACATTTTTGTGCCAAATCATAGACTTTCCCCCTGATATTCATTATTATTCATAGCATCAACATATACTGTACATACAGCATTTCCCCAAGTTTGGAATATAAAACATTGCCAGTCCAAGCACATATGGAAACAACGTATTTGTTTCTTCTTGAAGCTGTTTACATTATTCACGAAAGGTAAATTCTATTATATTTTGTTGTGAACAACCTTGAGGAAAGCAGTGATGGTACTATTTTGTCTCCTGAAGCCAGACTGGTACAATGACAGACTATTATCAGCACTCAGAAACTCCTTCGATGGATCGTTTGCCAAGTTGGAAATAAATGAACAGAAGGAGAACATGGGCAGATTTCCAAATTTTGGGGAATACATTCTGAGTGAGAGTGAGATAAAAAAAGAAAAAGCTATAACAATAATGGACCTGCAAGTTTTTTAATGTCCACTGAAAAGAAAGCTCTGTGAACTTCATCAACAGAGTAAGGATTCAAATAAAAGGGCTGGCCATAAAAAGGCTAGGCCTACACTGTGATGTCACCAGTGATGTCAGAGGACGGTTCAGTGTTTAAAGGCGGGGACTGGTTGAACAGGGAACCAGAGTCGATGAAGGGCTCATTAAAACATTCCAGCATAGCTGTGGAGTCCTAAAGAAGCAATATACAACATCCATAGCATTAATATAGAAACAAACTACTCCACATGAAGATATTGTGGAGTGATGGCTACCTGAGCAGAGAATGAAGTCGCTGTCCCTCAGTGTGTGTTGTCATCCCAGCTTTTTATTAGTTGGTGTTCCCCACTGGTCAGCTCACAGCCGCCACTCTGCACTGCTCTCATATGGCAGTTACAGCTGAAAACACCCATCCTGACAGACAGCGTCGCTCCCCCTCAGGTAAACAATGTTAGCATGTTTGCTGTAGTTTGTACTGTTAACCCTGTTAGCACCGTTAGCTCCGAGCTGCCGACTCAGCTCAATCTCCTATCAATTCTTTTTAATTTGTATTGCCCCAAATCACAAATAAGAAATTTCCCTCAGAGGGCTTTACAATCTGTACACATGCAACATCCTCTGTCCCAGGACCCTCACATCAGAACATGAAAAACTCCCCAAAAAACCCCTTAACAGGGAGAAAAACAGGAAGAAACCTTAGGAAGAGCAACAGAGGAGGGATCCCTCTATCAGGATGGACAGAAGTGTGATAGATGTCATGTGTACAGAATAAACAACATAATGTCTCGCTCAACATTGTCCACAGTAGAAATGTAAGTACCGGCCGTGCAGTTTGTTGTGTTGGAATACAGAAATCAAAGCTTTGACACACCTCTAGAGATCTAGGTCCTGTTTTATTTTGTTACTTACCTCTCCTCTTTTTTCAGATGTTCCACTTCCTGCTCCAGTGTTTTTCCCGCTAATGTGTAATGTCTGCCCTGCCCCTAAATAGTTCCACCTGTGTCTCATCAGCCCCTGTTCCCGGTGTATTTAAACCCTGTGTATTCTGCTTCTCGTTGCCAGTTTGTCTATGTACTTCTGTCTACCGTCTCAGCCTTTATACATTGTGTTTGTTTACCCAGTGCTTTTGAAACTTTGCCTGTTTTCCTCAGATCCAATTTTTGCCTGACCCCTTTTGGATTTGTTTGCTTCGCTGACTGATCTCCTGTGAACCAAAACCAGCTTTTCAAGTTTTAACTAAACAGATCCAGTGTGTGTGGAGTCGTGCTCTCGAGTTCTGTTTGTGCCACCACTCATTACACCAGTAATCGAAAAGATTTTTCAATATTTAGCTGATTCCGACAATATGGATGAGGTCTTTGTATTCGATCGTTGCCCCGCATTTATTTGGGCCAAGGTAACCGGATGAAGAGCTCCTACAAACTGAAATACGATCGAGGAGAGAGAGTGAGAGGAGGTTGAAAGACCTGCTGCGTGGCCGAGAAGCTAGAGAGACTCAGAATCAGCTTTATTGGCCAAGTATGCGTGCACATACAAGGAATATGAATTTTTTTTTGCATCTCTCTCAATGAACTTACACAGAAATAGAAATGTTCTGTTGCGCCTCCCAGAGGGGAGAAGTTCAGACCGGTCCTGTCCAAGTTGTGAAGGAATTGCACACAGTGATGTTTCCTGTCTGTTTCCTGAATCTGGAGGTGTATAAGACCCCCGAGCACAGGGCTGTTACAGGGTGAGCTCAACCCTCCCTACGTGCTCCCAACAGTCGTTTGTTGGTCAAGTTGACTTCTGAGACTTTGGAGGGGGGGTTGGAATAGACAGTGGTGGATGTCTCCTTTGATTGCCCTGCCGTGGCGACCACAGTGCTAGACCACGTCCCACACTGGTCACCGCTCAAGTTCAAGCTTATAAATTGCAAACGGATACATTTAGATCAAAGATGAACAAAAACACGTTCAATTAACACACTCGTGATTTTCATTTAAGTCCATTGTAGTGTGTTCCCGTCCTGTTTGGTGGCTGATCCGAACCACACAGTGATGGACGTGCAGAGAACAGACTGGATTATTGCAGTGTATAACTGGATTGAGTTTCCTGAGCTGGAACAGGAAATACTTCCTCTGCTGGGCCTTTTCCCCCATGGTGTCTATGTTGGAAGTACTTGAGGTCTTGGAGATGGCGGATCTCAGAAACCTGAAGGTTCTCCACAGTAGACAGGGTGTCGTTCAGTATGGTGATGGTGGGCAGTGTAGTGGGGCTCATCCTGAAGTCCACTGTCATTTCCACAGTTTTAAGAGCACTCAGCTCCAGGTTGTTCTGACCACACCAGTGGGCCATCTGTTTAACCGCCCGTCTTGTATGCAGATGCATCACCATCCCAGATGAGGCTGCCTACCGATGTGTCGTCTGCAAACCGGGTGCTGTGACCCTAAGTCCACAGATACGGAATGCTGTAAGAAGTGGGACCTGTTGCCCTGCTCAGATTTCACAATGAGACTTCTCCTTGAGCGAGACTTGGACAAAATAACAAAGAGATCGGTTCAAGCAATAGGTAAAGGGAAAGTTTTATTTCTCTTCAGCGTGCTTTCTATGCAACCCATCCTTAGACACGAAAAAATGGGAAAATAGGTACTAAGTAAACAGATGAGCGTCTCGAAGAGAGACTGTCGTTACCCCATCAGCTCTTATTATAATCGGTCAATCAAAGTGAACTGCTTAAATCCTGAGACTGTGCTGAAGGCATAAGTGCATTTCAAATTCACTAAACATATAGTATGTGTTAAAGAAAATCATCTTCCTGTGCAGAGAACAGTCAAGAACATCAGCTCTCATTATAATCAGTCTAACAAAAGGAAGTGCGTCAATGTCAGTGTGTTTCTTCTCACATTTTCCAGATGTACTACTTAAACCCTGAAACCGTGCTGATGACTTGCAGAAGTACATTTAACATTCACTAAACATATAGTATGTGTTAAAGAAAAGCAATCGACAATCAGCTCTCGTTATAATCAGTCCAACAACAAGAAGTCGGTCAATATCAGTGTTTTTCCTCTTTCTCAAAATGAACTGCCTAAAATGCACAAAATAAAAAATTAATAAAAGTAACGGTGTGAATGTATCTAAATGTAACAGAGTAAAAGTAATGATTTCACTCTTTAAATGTACCCAAGTAAGAATAAAAAGTATGCTGCATTAAAACTAATCAGACAAGTACAACTTAAGAAAGACACTTTATGTACCACCTAACTGCTGACACAGCTAGCAAACGAAACCAAGTCAACATTAGACCCCTGCTTCTCTGCACAACTTCTCCCCATGATTAAGATTCTTGTAGACTAAACTAAATGGTACCTTCTATTTTCCATTTGGCAATCGCTGGATGATTTCAGGCATTTCTCTTCAGTGGCATGTTTTCTGTCAAATACGACACAATGAAATGCTGTTTTGATGACGTCCACTGCCTCTACTTACGATCTACTTTTCCCCCCCTTTAGTCTAGAGAACAATTACCACTTCCTGTCATCGTGGTTTTAAAATAAATGATAAGGTATATTCTACTTTACCTTTTCGAGCAGCTCTGCCACCAAACACCTGGAAGTTTAATACATTCGGCAGTCATCATAATCACCGTCTTGCTACTTCCGTAGAGCGAACAGTGATAAAACCGTCCATTCCCCCTAATGTCTTACCTCCTGAACATTCCCCTCAGCCTTCATGAAAATAAATAGGGGGCCGGGGAGAGCATCAATTATTCAAAGTAAATTACTCAGCAGGGTTTTTTTCTTCTTCTATAGGACACAGTGGATGTTTCTGCCACCTGCTTCAAAGGTATTTTTAAGATGTCATTATGCTGGATATCTGTGCCTTATGAAAATCACATGGAAAACAATAAAAAAAAACATTTAAATATTCAGCTTTGATCTATTATAAAACACCTGCTTTCTTTGCCATGTCTACATGCTGCCACTTATTTCTGAATTCATAATGAATCAACAGGACACATTTGAAGTATTTTATCCTTTAACAATCCTTGTGGATTAATATTACATGCTGTGTGAGACAATAAACCTTTGGTTTGTGTTAAAAAGCACTTTCTACTTGGTCTTTAGTCTTCATTTAAAGTAAAACTTGGTCTTTACAGCAGAGCCTTCAGTAGCATCTGGCAAGAGAAGTACCAAAGTCTCTAAAAGCTCCCATCTCAGCTTTGATGTTTGACGCCTCAAGGATGGGAATCATTTTTTATCAGAGATGACATCTGTTCAGTGAAAAATTCATATTTTCAAACTAAGATTTTTATTATTTTGACATCGGGAAATGTCTCCTGCATATCCCTCCAGGCACACATGCGTACATCTGAGTAACAGTTAAATGGAAGAATCAGAGACACACTTACTCTGAAGTATGTGATGCTTGTAAACAGAGGGTGTCAAACCTCAAATATGTCTTCCCGATGTAAACTCTGAAATATGCCTATTTGTGCCAGTTCTAATAGTAAGTGTGACGATGGATCAGCTTTGGCTTGCCAGTTCAAAGTTGTATGCTATTCTAATTAGCATTACATTTGTTGTATGGATCCACAAACCCCAAAACATAATTCCTCTAGATTTGTATCCATCGGGGTGGATTGGTGGTCTATTAACTGATAATGTTAATGTTAATAAAAAACGCTGTTAATGTCCCTTGTGAAACCTAGAAGTCCACGTTGACTTATTCTACATGTAACTATTCTCTGCAGGGAAATACACATGCATCATGTATGATACAAGATCATGTATAACAAATTGCCTGTGTTGATATTATATTTCACCAAAAATCTATGTGATTATGTTTAAAGTACAAAAAAATAATGTTGTGCAGAGTTACTCCGTGTAGCCTTTAAACTCCTCTGTACAATGTTTGACTGATGCTGTCTAAGTAATAGAAAGCTGATCAACCTACAGCTCACTCATGGTGGAAAATCATGTTATTCATGCAGATTCACTGAAAGTGAATGTTATAATGCTCCAATAACATGGAAATGTAAAAATGTAAGCTAAATTTCACCTCACATGGTATTCTATCTTATGCATACAAGGTTCATTTCTTATTTTTAAGATGACAGTGCTCTGTGTAGCGGCATGATTAGGTCTTATCTATACGACGCTGATGGAATCTCTTTGCAACAACTTTATGATCAGCCATGATTGAGGTGACAGCCCCTACAGTTCATTGTTATTTAACCAGCCCCATCTTTTTGTCCGTTACCACCAGCCTCACCAGCACCTCTGAGTCAGCAACCATCTGTGCTACCGTCAAACCAGAGGCCTCAGTTACAAATTGACCAGGTGATAAAAATCAGTCCGTCCCATTTGTAAAAAAAAATTGGATATTTGCATGTTACTAAGACTGGAAGTCTCACCGCTGTTGATTGATAGTGAGGTTATATGTGCTTCTCAGATGCACAGAGATTGTGTGGCATGGTGGGTGTGGGGGGTTATTAATCAGGAGCCTAATGCGAAGAGGCAGCGGAGAGAATAGAGTCAGTCCTCTGAGTGACACCTTCTTGAAAAGGCTTGACATTTCATCTGGGCATGTGTCCGCCAGCTTACCACGGCGACGCGCTGCAGCAGAGGCCCTGGCAGCGACACGCTCGATACCAGCTCACATACTCACACGCACACACCGCCATCACACCACACTCCAAAGCTTTGGAGCCACAAAATGATGTGACATAACGTGTTAGTTTGGGCTTTTTTATCCTCTCCTTCCAGTTAGAGCGATGGCTCTGGTTTGGTGTTTTCACACATCTCTTACTCACTCACACCATTCGGCGGTCAGAGCTTGGAACGAGTGCGGAGAGTTTCATAACAAAGTATCACCGGAAGGATCTTCAAGAGATCATGTTGTCACACAGCAAACATTAGAGACTGAGGACATCTAACTTTAGTCACTTTGGTCTTTGTAAAAGTACAGCATCATGTTTTTTAGCGTGCTATTCGTGTGATTACACTTCTCTTGGAGTTTCTGATATTGTAGACAGATATGGAAACATTAAAACCCCAAATACATACAATGAAACTGTATGAGAATGACAGCTGTTGGGAGGGGGATGAATCGTATATTTTCTTGTATAAGAAAGCACCCTTTGGAACATCCCCTTCACTTTACCAAACATCAAGATGGATACCATTTTTGTGATGTTACAATTCCATCTTTATTACACTTTTTATTTTTTAACAATACATTGCAAAAGAGAAGATTGCCCTCCCTCCCGGAAAAATAATAAAAAGGAACCCCTCCCCCTTCTCTGACCTCCTCTCAACCCCTAATCATTTTTTCCCAGTCCCTAAAACTCTTCGATAAATTCACAGCATGAACTCGTGGTCAGGTGGATTGTACTGTGGTTCTTGTTTGTACCAGTGGTAGCTTGGTCCCCGTTCTAATCCCTCTCAGGTGGTCTCGGCTCACCTAACATCATTTTGGAGTGGCACCTCCACTCCTCCTTGTTGAAAGGAGCCAGTTGAAGTGGTCGGGGAGGCCCTGAGCTATTCTGGGTGCATGCAGCTGGGAGGACCCATGACACACTGGAGGGATTATATGCACATCAGTGATCCGGAACACCTTAAGATCCCTGTGAAAAGATGGAGCTGCCTGGTGGCTGTAGAGCCACAAGTGACAATTACAGGACAATGGTAAGCGCTAAAATGAAGTCTAGTCGGTAACTGAATTAATAATGTAAGTTATACAACAGTATCTATTTAACTTATGTTTGCTACAGCCTTTCTTTGTAATACCAGACTAATTGAGGCTGTAGAAAGTAAACAGTACTGAGCAAGAGTGTGTTTTCATTGTTTATGATTTCATCTTTTTTTTTTCATTTGTAAGGACGATTTTCTTCACCATGCGGGACTGAATTATACACACATCACGTAGGAGCACAGAACAGCGTTAAAAAGGTAACTCCATGCCACAATTTATTTTTAATAAATGACTACATTTCGATCCCAGTTGGATCTTTGTCAGGTCAGAATGTTTGAAAAGTGGAAACCATACCTATGAAACCACACCTGTGTAATGGCAGGTGTGGTTCACGCACAAAACATTAAACATATGTTATTTAAGTTATAAATTATTCATCATCACATAAAAAGACAGATGTATTCCTCAAGGGCTGGTAGAGACCAAAACAGAGCTAAAAGAGAAAGTCTATTGGACTTTAAATTTGAGCCAAAATCACGATTCCAAATGAACGATAATGTATTTCTGTCACTGCTGTAGTGTTTGCCACAAGCAATATCATCAACTTTAATGGTGATAATATTTCAGCGTTGGGTTTCCGTTTCCCCAAGTGGCCAAAAAATCAGTTATCAGCATATGCAGATTTAACATCCCTAGTCTATATTTTAAACAAGATATCCAGAAACAACTGAACATTTCTTAATCCCATGCAGTTACTGGTGGTTATCAGGTGAATTTTATTCCCACCAACAGCAGTGGCCTGAGGATGACAATGGTTTGGTCAGTCTGTCTTTAGCTCCAACTACTGGCCAGACTGTCATTAAATCTAGTCCACAGAGGATGAATTATATTACTTATTGTGACCTCTTGACTTATGACACCTTCAGGACAAAATTTCCATTTGTACTCAAGAGATATTAAGATCTAATGGGCAGATTGGAGAGCCTACATTTGATTGTACTCACAAGAAAAAGAGGGAAGAATTTTTAACACCGGAAACCTGTTTGTTTCCTGTTTTGTATACTATCAGTCAATGTTTTCTTTTAACTATGCCCGCATTCTTTCCCTAACTTTGACCTGTTTTTAGCCATTCTAACAACATGGCTCTAGGCATAGCATTGTCAGCCGGTTGATCCAGACTGAAACATATCAAGAACTACAGAATAGATTGCTATTATATTTTGTAAAGACATTCAGGCTCCCCAGAGGATGTATGCTTTCTGAACTTCATCTCTAGCGTCATGTCTGTCTAATTGCTTTGGTTTATGACCAAAGAGAGTGTAAGCAGACTAGTGTTTGGCATGATAAAGTTAAGAACATATTTTATGTTGTTGAACAAAAAACGTCACTTAAGCTTGTGTCAACCACAGACCTTTTTCAGGCATCTAACCAAAACCCCATTCAAAAAACCCACCTACTCTGAGAGGAGGGAACTGGAAGTGCAAAAATGCTGACTCATTTTGGGGTTTTAGGACTCATTCATGCAGCAGTCTATACCCTCAAAGCTGACATGTACTTTTCATGTACTTTGTTTACTTCTAATTGGCTAATGTTAGCAGGCTAACCCACCAAAAGAATTGTAAACATGATAAACATTAAATCTGCTAAACATCAGCATGTTAGCATGTTCATTGTAAAGATAGTCGCATGCAGAAGTTAGCATTTAGTTCAAAGCACCAGTGTACCCAAATACTGGCTCACAGACTCACTAGCATGACTGTAGACTCTTCTTGTTGTTCCCAAACCTTAACCATAGCAGTGTCACATCAAAATATTATCATATGTATAATTTTTGTTCTGGTCATTTGTTTTGGGAGGCAACTACTTATTTTGCCATGTAGTTCAAAGGACTTGGTTATAGGTTTGTGCTCCCCAGAAAATAAACTCTCTTCACAATAAATGCTTCATGTTTTTTTCTCCAGCACCATCTTCTGGCCACAATGTCAACTTTTTTAATTGGTAGATTGTCATGACATTTGCAAAGTACATTCATGCTCCCCGGAGGATGAACCATTTTAATGATCCTATGGACTTTCGTCTAATGTAACAGGAATGGGACAAACGTTTCATGTTTAAATCTACTACCAGTAAGGCTCTAAGAACAGCAAAATGTTCTGTATTTTCCTTGTACCATTCAACACTTTCACACTTTTATGAGGTGTAATGACCTTTAGTTTGATTTTCATGGTACTGCTAATATACCTGGAATTTAAACTTGCATAAAACAACACAATGTAAAAAGAAAACACTATTTCCTACCGAAATGGACAATGACAGATAACAGCATGCTTTGAAGAATAATTGTACCAGCTAATGTAGACTGAAGCTGAGTCAAAGGTCAGGTCTCAGTAGGATCTAAGCCCGTCAAAGGGGCTCGCCTGGTATCTGAACAGCCACTGAAAACCCGTGGAGACTAATTAACTCATAGACACCAGGAAGCTTTCTGATCCTCTATAGTCTGACAGATGCCATGGGAGTAACCCATTCACCTGCCACAGGTATATTACAGTATATGAATAAGTGAAACGTGCAGTACCATGTGATAACTGATCCTGAGGAGAGATCTTGCATAAGAGATCACAGTCACATAAGGAGGTACAGTACATGTCCATCACTGCATTGTCATCATTGGCATACTCAGAATAAACTCTAAAGCGGAGTCCAGAAATAACCAACATCTTATCTGCACAGTGGGACTCACTGTGGCATTATTCTGTACTCGAAGGAGCTGATTATCATCAGTGAAGTGATGGCTTTTTATTCAATCTATTTGATTAATGAGAAAGTCAGGGGGGGCAGACTCCAGACACGAGCAGCGCCCACTCATCGTTGCGAAAAAATTGAGTGGCAAAAGCATTCCTGATGGCCTTCAGTCAAGTTGACAGGCGGCATGTCAAACAGCAGCTTGTTGCTCTAAGATGATACAAAGCTCTGTTGCATTTGGAAGATTTGATTGAAAATTTAAACCTGAGTGAATGAAAATGTGACGAGAGAATAAAATGTGACCGTCTGCAGTTTGAGGAGCATAGTGCCTGCTGTCAGCTAAGAGGGGGGTTAGAACTCCTCCACCAAATGCTGTCATGACTGTACGTCAGGACAATACTTGGTGGCGTTTCGAAATAAAATAATGAAAGAACTTTGAAGAAGTTTGAAAGAACATTTGGTGTTTGCACATCAAAACATGTTCTTTTCACTCCTCTTGGACATACTGTACCACAGCATCTCTTTGTTCCAAGAACAGCTGCAAGTCAGGGCTAGTTTTAGAAATGATTAAAAGACAGTCAAGTTAACTTGTCATCTCCAATTAATACTACATTTGATGTGTATTGATGTTGATATTGATGTACAGAAATGTCCTCATTAGAATACATTGGCAGCCTCCAATACTTTGTGGGCCTACTTGCGTCTTGATTTTAATTTGACTAATGCAGACTGTTGAAGCCTCATATCAACTTTAACTGAACTTTAGAATGTTTTACAGAACGAGGCCTGTGAATTTTGTCCACCATCACATACAGTGGAAGGTCCTTTGGAATGGATTTATTGACGGCCATATGAACAAGAGGAATAATTACAGTGAGCAAAAACTGTTCCAATATACGTATAAGAAGCGCCCCCGTGTAACCTCAGCCTTCCCTCCCAGACACTAGTGCGAGAGAGGCAGGGACGTTAAACCTTTCCAAGTTTTAGTCTCCACCGTGGTGGGTGGACCTCAGACCCTTTAGGAGGTTCTGGCGACAAGTTCTCCCGAAACAACATGTTTTACATGGTGCACTTTGAGAGTGAAATTAAGAGGCTAGATCTATGAAGAACTTTGTGCTTTAGCATTGGTGTAGTGTAACTTAGGCTACTACAGTACTGTACTTAAATACAATGTTGAGGTACTTGAACTTAACTTAAGTATTTCCATTTTGTGTCATTATAAACTATGATTCATTTTTTTCATTATTGAGTAGTCTATAACAATATAGTATATGAAATACTTGAAAGATCCACCTTTACCAGCTGCAACATTAAAGTGATGAATACATGAATACACCAATACTTATAATCCAATAATATAATAGAAATGATTATGAAATGCACCATTCTGCAGTATTCTCTCTGGTATTACCTTTACTTGAGAATACAAGCAATGAAAACAAAAGTGGTAAATGAGGCAATTTCTCACTGAAACTACATAATGCATTGATTGATCGTTGATTATGCATTATAACAATGTATTCCACAGTAGATGAAACCACACACACATATTAAATGAATACAGGCAGGTAATATGTGATCGCATTCACCATTTCACACTGTGTGTGTGAGAATGAGGTAATATATAACCTTTATTTAATTAGGAAGTCACATTGAGATTAAATCTTCTTTTACAAATGAAACAGCCAAGACACGGTCAAAACGCAGCATCATTTTTAAATATTTGAAGCAACTGCAGCTAGCAGTGACCACTTATATTATTTTACGTACGCAGACAGCTTGGTGAGATTGTATGAAGTGTATTATACAACAATTTCAAGCCGATTGCTTGTTTTTGAGATGTTTTTTAAGTTTGAATGAGTTTGAATGAAATGTGTTGGTTGGTTGCGTACATCAGCTGTTGTTAGCTGGCTCACTTCTATTGTTTTGTACTGTGTGTTTGGATCATGATCCAGCATCGGTCGCTGCAGAAACACCTGGCGGAGATCTGCATTCTACTGAGTGCACCTTTCTAGTTATTAATGAATTGTACTGAATATTTATATCATGCCAGTTTTCTTTAGAGACCAACATCTGAGACTGGCTGGAGAGCAAACGCAAAGGATTTCATGAGAAGTGAGCGGGTGACTGAGTAAGTCAATCATATTCCCCCATCTCCAAACATAAGTAGTGCAGAGCCAGTTCATAATCTTATGACATGTCTTGTCATACAATTTGGCCCAATGCCACAGCTCGTTGGCCTTCATTGTCATTAAATAATAATCATCTGATCAAATGTTATGAATAGCCATGCAGATTGATAACCTGCTATTAAAAACAACCGTCTATACAGTATTCAATCACAGACGTCTTGGTCACAAACAATAAGTTATTGTGACCAATTAGCTGGTGATTATCATTAAATGACAACCTTTGCCATTAGGCCGTGGCATTGAGCCATATTGTATGGCAGAACACATATTGAGTATATGAGTTACTGATCCAGTTATCATAACTCACCTCCAATCCCTTTTGTAGGATGGATAGACCTTGCTTTTCCCATCTCTCTACTCGGGTTGTGTCCACATTCTGCAGTCTTCTCTTTTTCTCTGTTTTTTCAGAATAAACCGCTGCACACAGGGCAGCTGTGGCCAAAACCCCTGCTTCTATCTCTGCTCCATTTTTAAAAAGTTTTTCCTCTTTTGATAACATTGAAAATTATTTTGCTAATTTATTTATTTTAGTTTGGACAGTGGATTGGACCTTGGATTGTGATACACAAAAAACACAATGTCAGCACTAACCACAATACCACATCTTGGGTATCTTCTTAATGGGAGACACCACCTAAATAAAAATTCCAGCATGTTATTTCCACAGCCCGGGAAAGTTCAATCAATATGAGGTACTCTCGGTCAAAGCCAGAAACCAGAGAAGTATGTCTCAAACTTATGATGTCAGCAAGTATAAAGTCTGGAGCTGCTCCATAGACAATGCATGGGTGACTGATTTTCTGGACCCACAGAATGTTTGTTGTCTTTTATAAAATGGATAGTTCCAGTCCTTGATTATGATTGGCTGACCGTGTTCAAACCTGTTGTAAAATACTAATACTAATTCTGAAAAACATTTGAAGAATTGAAAATGTTTTTTTCTTGTAACTGAAAACCTTTGAGCAAATCATCTTTATGCGTTCACAAACTAGAAATTATTCGTACAAATTGTTTGTTTGTTTACAAAATGTCATGCAGCGTTTCAAATTTCCTTTCAGATTCAAAAATATTCCATATCAACTTTCAAACATTGGATTGCATTTTTCACATTCACATGTATTCATAGAAAATGTATATACAAAATGTTCTATATAATACAAACTGCCAAACACATGTTTATAAAATGTTGTTGTCAATTTTGATTGACTGTGTGGTCTAAGCTGGATACGTGTTTTGAAGAGATGGACAGGATAGAGGGGGAAGATAAAAAAAGAAGGAAACACGCAGACATTACTGAGAGAAATAGAAGTTTTGGAAAAGTCAAGAGACAAAACCAGGACCGGGAACAGACAGTTCGCTGTTTTCAGACCAGATCCTCAGCCTGGACAGGAACTGATGTTGTCATTGCCACTGTAAGAAAAATGATATTGCTGGCAAGTGACAGCTAGGGGAAAGTGAGCGTAACAGTTGCTAATGGCAGATACAATTTGGTTATAATGTAAATGCACATGATAAACATTTTTTTAAATCTTTCTCCTAACGTTAGATCTATCTAGATCTGTTGTTTTCTCTTTTCTGCTTTACATAAAGAAAATGTACTATAAAATAATGGTGAAATGTGAAAAGCATTTTTTTAACGTTAGAGGTTATTGTGCGAGACTCGTGTCGAGAAATATATATGTGCATGTTAGTCTATCGTGCTTGAAATCCCCTATTTTTATCAACTATCGGTAATCTGATTATGTTAAGGTTAGGGGCGACTGTGGCTCAGCGATGGAGCGGGTAGTCCTTCAATCAGAACGTCGGCGGTTTGACCTTGTCCATGTCGATGTTTTCTTGGGGCAAGACACTTAACCCCAAATTGCTCCCGTAGGCTGTGCATGATGTCTGAATGAGTATGAATCCTAGTTAGTCTGATGTATGGTAGTCCCTATGGGTGAATGACATGTGGTGTTAAAGGGTTTAGAGTGGTCAGAAGACTAGAAAAGCGCTAGCACAGGTCCATTTACCATTATGTTTCATAATAAAGCCGTTCCTTCTGTGACTCCCCAATCCTGCCAACAGGTAATTCCTGAGCCTGAACAACCCCAACAAACACATACATCTTAAGAATACACAAAATATCCTAGTGTGTGTCCAATTTTATTTTAATATTATTTATGCAAGGTTACTTTTATCACTATGCATTGTTCAAAGCCAGGGCCCCCAGTTTCAGGTTGCAATTGCTGGCTGTAGTCAAAACAACTTGTGGCCCTTTTCTATAAACTAGAATAGGTACGTCTTCAAAATGTTCCTTCAAAGTCTTCCTTTTTCTATGTTTGATTTGGAATGAAATCCAATACAGGATTCAAAGCAGCCAATCCTCATTGATCCCTTGTGTTCCATATTTTAGCAGAGTTAACACATTCAGACCTGTGACAGGGAGGAGACCTGCTTGCCATTGCAATGATAATTGCTCAATTCCCACAGGCACTGTTTTTTCACACTATGGATTAGCACAAGATGCTGGATGAGATCAATGCAAAGGTCAATTTCGATCCTCTATCCCACAAGGCACCAAAAAAGGCTTGAAATGTTAATGTAAATTAATAATGTTAATGTAAATATTAAAAACATTCTTGCGTCAAAACACAACACTCTAACCGGCTCAACACTACTCAGCTAAACTCGGCCGAACTAATTGTCGGTTATCCGTCTCTGTCTGACAGCACATTCGCTGTGGTGCTGTGTGTTCCACACATACAGTATGTATATATATATATATATATATATATATATATATATATATAATATATATATCTCATCACCGGTACACATGAAAACAAGTAAAACACCTGTCAGAGGACTCTCTCTGCCCACATCAAGAGAAGCCTCACATCTACCATTAAAATCCCTGTAACCTTATGTTTAGTTCATCCTTGTACACCTCAAATATAAGTTGATTTTAATTCTGAAGTAATACGTATCAGCATATTTAACAGTATTCACTGTTTATCTCAAGTTACAGAATGATCTGTAAATCTGCAGAGAACCTGTTGACTTTTATTCTGAGTAGCTGAAAATGAGCCTATATTATCTAACTTCATATTAATATATAGACACATTCTTATTCCCAACTCGGCACGTACAGATACTTGGTCAGGACCCCTTGGCATCACTTACGTTTAGGAAGCAAAACTACTTGGTTAGGTTTAGTGAAAGATCGGGTTTTGGGTTAAAATTACTTACATAAAAGTCCTGTGAAAGTCCTGTGATAGTTTCACCTACCCCATCCTTCTCTCTACTCAAATATTGTTGCTCTTTATACTATGGGTAGGCATATAAACAGCATGACTTTCCTTCTCCACCCGTTTTGTGATCACTTTACTTCCTGCCTTGTGTCTTCCCACCAGTTTGGATTGTCGGCCCCTCCCTGATTAGCTTCACCTGTCCCTCGTTAGTCCTCCTGCTCACCTGTATCCACTTCCCCATTAATCACTCACTATTTAAACTAGTCCGGTTCCTGTGTTAGTCATTGTTTGTTGGTGGGTGCTGAATGCAGTTTTGGTTTCCTGTTATCTGCCATTATTCCTAGTATCTAGTGGTCCTGCCCTTGCTCTTATTGTTTTAGTTCTGTTTCCATTGTTCCTAGTTTGTGTTTGGATTGCCTTCTGTCACTTGCCTGTTTTGGGACTCATGCTGTAAATCACCTTCACCATTAAAACCCTTGAAGCTCTTCCTGCTGCCTCCTCATCGCTTCATCTGCGTTTGGGTCTAAACCTGCTATCCCCAGAACTCTGACGACACATGAACACGGTTCATGGGACGCAAGGTTGAATCGGACATCAAAAGTTAGAAGTTTTTCATCTCAAAGCACTTGACCTAAAGGTACCAGACTCGGCCCGATCTTCCAATTTCCACTTGCAGTTAAAGTGATTAAGGCCCTTTGATTGCACAGAGCTCTTTTAGAAAGATGATTTGTGCCCTCTGATTTTTATTACATTCTTAATAGATTAGGAGACAGAAATTCTCTACTCTGCAACTGAGAAGCAAGAGATTGAGATGCCTCTGAGAGCCGGTCTGAGCAAATCTGGACCCTGCTGTTCTGAGATACCATCATGCATTCCCACTGTGTTTTCACTATTTCTGTTTCTGACTATTAAACCCGTCTGCGCAGGCATTTTAGAAATGTCCGGGAATAGCTTCTACTTGTTCTTTGGCTCATTTCAGCCTCTCAACAGACTGAGCTAAACTAAGAGCTGTTGAAGGATGGATGAGGATTAGTTCCAGCATCAAAGCAGGGGATCGGGATTCTCCGGTATTCTCACAGCACCTTTCGCTGGCTCAATTATTTTCAGCAGGGAGCAAGCTGAATGCACACTCTCACACACGGGAAAGCAAAACTTTCTATGCATTTGCCCACACAGTGCTATTAAGCTGCAATTATACTGTCTCCTTCTCAGTGGAATACAATGTTACTAAACAGCAGAGCGAGCATCCTGTGTTTCAAAGAGTCTTGAGTATAACGATGTCCTCAGACCGGAGAAATGCAAAACAACAAGGGTGTTTTTGAATGATGCTGAAGAGAGAACAACCTCCAGGATTCACCTCGGACTATATGCAGAGTGATATTTTTGATAGTTTACTTGAGTTTATCATCTTACATTTTCCTGTGCAGATGTTGACATGTGAGATTTATGCCTTGGTCTCAGATTTGAAAAAGGATCAGAAAACTAGTTACATGAGGCCAGCGCTGCAAACACAACATGGACATATTACCACCTTCTAGTTGTGGAGACACAGAGAAACATTATCATTCATTTGGAGCTGTGTCCATCTGATGAAGTCCAGTTTTCACTCCGGACCCAGACTTCCTTTTCAGTGTGCTGCTTGTTTACACTCCAATTAGCAACTTGAGATTCTGGACTGGAGATGAAGTCGTGTATCATTGGATTACACGACCCAGTTTACAAGCTAATTTTAAACCAACAAAAAGTTAAATCATATTCAGAAGATAGCCGGTGGGTTCAGCGATTGCATTTTGATCAATGTGCTCTGCATCTTTTGCTCTCCTCTCTTGCTTATCTGCATTCAACCAAAGCCTGCTTGAACTTGATTTGCAAATACTAGTCGGACTACAAATGGAAACCAGAACCTTGTCCCGTTGTCATGGCCGTACCCACCATTGAGGTCACCGAAGTCCGAGACCTCTGTATTTTCTTTGATTATTTCAAAGACTTGAGGAAACCAGACAGGTAGCTGAGTCCATGCGAAGTCTGATTGAGGTATCCAGTTTCACTAGTGTACTGCTTGTAGTTCAATGCCATTCGTCCCCAGACAGACATCATCTGACCAATGACTCCTGTGTCAAACAGGCTACGTTAAACAGTGGCCAGCGATGTCCGCTAGATAGTTTCCCCTTTAGTCGACATGCGTTTACTTTCTTCACTGAGTCAGACAACAGTGAAACAAGAGAAGAGATACGGGACAAAATGAGGAGACAGGCAGAAAAAGAAAGAGAGAAGGTGATGGAGATGAGAGAAGAAGAGTAGGTACTTCCCACTGACCCCAGGATTGGATTAGCATTACGTTAAAACCTCACATGATCCAATTCAATGTCATTACCACAGAAATATTCATGTTGCAGACATACAGAAGCAGAAAAGTAGGAATTTCTCTTGAAGCATCATGAGAAAGTAGTCATCATTGATTTGTTTTCAACTTTAGAGCTATTTGCAGTGCAGCAAAAAACAACTGGTCGATCAATAATAATCAGAACACAACAGCTGGACACATCAGTTCATTTGAACTATCATGGCCTGCGCTAACCACAATGTCTAATACATTGTGTTTTCACAAGACAGACACTGTGTTTTGCACTTGTAATGTGAAGCAGCAGCTGTATGATGAGTTGGCATTAACTTCATACACTTCTGACACAGATGTAAGAGATTGTGTGCATGTAGGTAATCTGAATCCGGCACGGGATTGGCGGACCCTGCCGCTAAACTGCTATATTGAGAGGGAATTACTGAATGTAAATACATTGAATCGTGAATATTGCTGGACCATGAATAGTAGCAGAAATCTGATGGATTAAGTTGTATTTTTAGATTTGGGCTTAAAAACTCAACCGTGGCTTCTCAAATGTATTCTAATTCAAATTCTGTGCAAACGTTCTATCTTTAAAAAAAATCTTCTATGATGGTTTCTAGAGATAGAAAACGTTTGTCTTTTAGACTATTTCCCCTCTCTATTCTTTGACGCTTGAGTTGATACTAGATGAATCTCAATAAACCACGCTTTAGTTCTCTTGGAGGTTAAGTATCAAATTAAGCTGTGAACAGATCAATTAAAATACTGTTCAAAAACTACAAAAGTCATTCAGTCTGCTCTTAAATCAAGAGCTTTCTGTGATGCTGTCTAACTGTTATGTTCTCACTGGGATTCTATAAAGGACTTGACCCATTCTGCTTTATATCTTCATGTCATGAAGTGAACAAAAATTCACAAAACTGTGGAATGGTCCCTTTCTTTAAAAGGGCTATATCATGCTCATTTTCAAGTTCATACTGTTTTTTTGCAGGGTTTCTACAAGAACATGTTTCTTATAATGTTCAAAGAAAATGTTTTGTCATACTGTCCGAATTTATCTGTATTCCCCCTGTGTCTGAGACACTGTTTTAGAGCCGGTATCCTTAAGCCCCCCTCCCGGAAAAAGCCCTGTCTGCCCTGTTTGGCTTGCTAGAAAAATATGGTGCACCTTTGCAAAGGTAGTTCTCAATCCATAGGCTGTATATACTCATGAGCCTGTATGTGATTAAATGGGAGTCAAATCTGTACCACGTGTTCTGATCCAGACAGACATAAAAAAACAAAAACTGACCGTTTTCACAGTTTGTGTGTTGGTAGGGACTCCAGATACCAAAATGTATGTGGACAAGCACTGAAACAGAGTGTCCCCTTTAATTCATTGAGAAAGAGCACAACATTCTCAGCCCGGGCTGGCTCCTCATCAGGTACAGAGGCATCAAGCTAACTCTAACCCTCTGGGTGTGGCTACAACAGAATTGACCCTTACTAAGCCCCGTCCCGCTCTGCTACTCCATCAAGCTGTCAGAGCTACGTTACCATGGAGCCCACACTGTCACGACCTGAACTACGTGAATAAATATTATCAAATTTTAAAAAAAATGACAGAGAGGAGCAGACAGACAATATGCGATAAATCCAGACTGTCAAACTGACTCAGCAATGAAAAAAAGAGTTAAAAGATAAAGATAGAAGCTAAAGCTACAGATCACAGTGTGAGGTGAACCACCACATCTGGAGATGGAGACAGAAGAGCATGAAGTTAAAAAACAACACTGCTCCTGTACAGCCGGGTAGGTCTTTAGTCACAGTTACAATCATTAAAAAGCTAAAGCAGCATGTGTAGACATTCAGAATGTAGGCTGAAGCCAGAGGTTTAAAAAAAAAAGGACTGTTATTTATCTATACAACTTCCTGCGTTCATATATTTCAATCTAGCAAATAACATATTATGGAATCTCATGGGCTTTCAAAATTAATTATTGTCTTATTTTAAAATCAGTGCATGTAAATTGTATGATGGATAAATATTGTATGTCATCCACTGTGTTCTTTGAATGATTTTCAATAGTGTCTTTTTAGGACTATAAATAGTAACATATATACATTCAGTTCTACGTTTATGTATTACAGAGGAGTTCGCTGTGTTTTTACAGCTCTGGGTGGTGAAGGGCACATCTCAGGCTGCAGGTATGACCTCCGACTAGCTCAACAGAAAACACAAATAGGCAACATACTGTAGAAGAAGAAGAAAAAATGACCCAATGTGTCATCAGTTTGTTTGCCAGTCCTTGAGTTTATGTCAAGTGTGACACTAAAAAAGCCATCTCACTCATCTTCATCTTCACAGCTTGAAATGGTAAAGCTTTCAACAACAATTAGAGGCACATGCCTCATCAGATAACAGTATCTGATGAGGGTCTTTTCTTTTCTTTTTTACGCTTCTGAATATTCCCAGTGGATTACTGTCACCTCAAAATGCAAATTTCAATGAAGTTTTAGTTCTGTCAAGTTTGAAATTCTACAAATAATAAGTACTTTGAAATTAAATTGGAATTTATAAATGTTGCCTTTTCATATTTAATACATCAGTTGTCAAGAAAATGTAAAAAGACAAGCCTTACATTTTTAATTCGAGGTCTTCAGTTTTGAATTCTTTAGGGAAGAGGTGTCCACCGAAGATACTTCAAGCTTGACGGTGACTCTCCTTTGCTTTTTAATCAGAGCACATGAATTCAAACTGAATTGCAATATAATGGGTACACTCTGTCCTCACAAGCTGCCTATTCCCATCACTTGACTTTTTAATGTGGAGTTGTTTATAGAAAAGTAACTTTGACCCATACAAGTCGAGTTTATTGTGTTATGTCCTATTTCTCTTACTAGGCTGAAGTAACAGACCTTTGCTTGTGTCACCTTGATTTGGGCTGCAACTGTAATTTGTAATACATTGTAAAGCAGTGTGGGGATGCTTTGCTTTGGTCCACCAAATGCAGTGGCGGGCCGTGCATTTTATACCTGGGCCTTCACTGCTGTCCTGCAGCTGAAACACAGCTACGGTTATTATTTGTTTCATGTAAAAATGAAGCCAACACCTGTAGATACACTAACTGCCGAGAGTGCGTCTCCTCTTTGCTCTGACTGCAGCTGGGACTGCAGCGCGAGGCTTCTGTGGGCGGCGGCGGAGGGGCTCACGGCAGCACCGGCTGCTTGTTCACGACAGTGCAGAACATACGTGCTTTAACGTCAAAACACCAGAAAATTCTCCAACAACACCAGAACAAGTCGCTAGATTTGTCACTAGTAGCTTTTGACAACGAAAAGTCGCCATGAGGGTTTAGAAAGTCACCAGATTTAGCGAGAAAGTCGCCAAGTTGCCAACACTGGCACCTGCTAAATATGTCCCCAGAGCAACATTGGACGTAACAATGGTTCCTATCACAAATAAAACTAAACAAGAATCTTCATAAAAACAAGTTGTACAAATAATAATATATAAACAAGCATATTAAAGCTACTGCAGATGTAAAAACAAACGTATTTAACTTACCAGAGCTGCTGTTCACTATTTAAAGACAAAGTGCATCCTCCTTTCTTTGTTAATAAAGAGTTTAATCTCACGGTTGTTCAGTACATCCGTGCGTTTTAGTTCCAGTAAGAAGTCCTTCTCGATTCATGGACGCCAGTGAAGACAGTCGAGCCTCCCCAGTTGTATTTCTTGAATAGGTTTTAATGCGTTTGAGGGCTAAAAATGTCCACTCCACAGAGGCAGCAGATATTGGGATTGTCACCGCCCAACATGTCAGGCCAGACCACTGACCAATCACGTACTTGTAGGCCAGCTAGCAGGCTGGCCTACTTCATGTCATTCACCCATTCATACCCATTCATAAAATGGTAGCACCTTGTAGCAGTTCAAAAGCAGAGGAAATTAGTGGAAGAGGGTACCTGTTTTTAACAATGATGTTATTGAGTCCTCTGTAGTGGACGCAAGGGCGCAGAGATTTGTCATTCTTACTCACAAAGAGAAACCCTGCTCCAGCCGCAGATGAAAAATGGTCGAATGATCCCAGCTGCCAAGTAGTCATCATTATACTTCTCCATAGCCTTAGTCTCAGGAGCAGATATGGGGAAAAAACGTCCTCTGGGAAGAGACGTACATGAGAGGACAATAGCACAGTCATACGGGCAATGTGACGGCAACAAGGTGGCCCAAGCTTTGATGTTCTCAAAGACGGCTTTCGATACGAATGGAGAGAGCAACCAGCTCATCCAAACCAGCATGAAGATCTCTCGCCAACTTGTCTTTCATGCGGTCTGAGAGGCAGACAGGAGGTAAGCGTGCATCTGATGCTGGAGGAGTGTGAACCAGAGGGCTGGGAGCAGCAGTAGTATCTGGACCCCGAGCTGTAGTGGAGAAATTCAGCAGATGATCAGAGACGTCATGCTGCACATTTGTAAAATCTGAAAGTTTAAAACGGTAAAAGTTTCCGTAAACAAATAAACAAACATATATTCAATTATATTTGATGCTTGATAAAGATACTGTAAATACGAATATAAATCTGCTTGTATACCGAAGTGTCGTGTTTACAGGCATCAGAATAAAGCAGAGCACTAAGAAGTTGGAAGAGGGGGCTGACATTACAACTAAAATGCTCCATAAATGCTTCCAGCACATCGGCAGTTACAATGCATGGCAATAACTCCACTCTGATCCTCACACTAGTAGGCATTTGCCGACAAGGTGCCATGGAAAATGGATTGTAATTGAACATTTTTCAACTTTATTAAGAACTAATAGCTTTTCTTCTGGCAGGTGAGTCCCTCGCACCATCTCCATTTAAATATCTCAGCATTGTGAGTGCATGGCCAAGGCTGTGCGCCTTCCAGAAACGTAACCTTGTAGCATGTTCCACTTCCACACTTCCATTGTCAACCCCTCACACTCCTTGAATAACGGACCCCACGCTGGCGTTTCACAACCACACAGCCTTGATCCTTGCTTTGGCAAATGGCAAAGGGTTGGTGTGTAAGGAACAAAAAGACATTCATCCAGAGGCGCTTTTCTCAGGGCTCGCCGCATGTTTTCAATCAAAAATAAATTAGATTTTGTTGGTACATGCAGAAATAAGCTTTAGTAATGCGACAAATGTTTGGTAAAAAGTTAACAAAAGGAGTAAAATCAACTCATGGTCAAACACAAACCTTGTGCACTGGAAATAGCTATTCATATATTGAAAAAAGAATAACTGAACGCAAATTTAAATTTATTATATATTCACATCCGAAGATCATCATTCACATCCACTTTCCCACACCTCAAAATGTATGCACAGTGCCAACATCCAGGGCCAATGTAGGAAGTCACACACCAATCACTGTTCTTTTTACAAGTTGTAACAACAATCTTTACCCAACCTTGAAGGGAACATTGGATACCTTGTACTGGAATGCCCAATAAGTCTTGATGGCAAATGAAGACAATTGAAACAATAAATTCCTCAGTGCGTGCTTTATTGACATTGAAAAATGTGACCCATAAACAGTCAGTGACAAATAGTGCCTCATAATTATCAATAGTCCAAAGTATGACAATATTTAAATTCCGGAGTTGTGTGAGCTGTATCACTACACACTTGATATTATGTCTGTGACATTCCTTTCATTAAGTAAACCAGTCGATTTACCTTTTCCTTTAATCAAGAATGAAGACATTTTTAATGTATTTTATTATATTTAATTTGTTACTTATTTTGTTGTGTTTAAGTTCTGTCATTTTATTCTATTCTATGAATCAACTTTTTTTCCACACTGCTCTACCCCTGTTATTATATCTTTTAATTCAGTTTAATTACATTTTTATGATTTTATTACGCATTGGTCAAATTGTCAAATTTCTGAATTGCTTTTGTCTTTTCTGTTGTTTTCACAATCCACACTAACTTATTTTCCGCTCATCAGACGTCTGTATAATTACAGGAATCAATAATCTTGCGAAATAAAATTGAAAACGTTTTTTTGCTGCTGGTTCACGTATCAGTTTGCTACATGATTAGACCTTGTAATATCCCTTAGAATGTATTTTGTAGACAAAATGACCAAAAATAGTTCTATCAGGAGAGACAAGTCAGGTGAAGAAAAGATAATTGTTTATTATTAACAGATGATATGTGATGATAAAGTCTTCACAGTCTTTGGCGCTTGGACTCGAGGTAGATTTGTAATGGAGGGGCGTCTGCCTTGAGCAGCAGCAAGATAAACCCCCCGTGGAGTCCAGACACTGGTGGTGGTGGCTGATGACGCTGATAGAATGATGAGTTGATGAAGCTGATGAATCTGTGAAGACTGGGCGGAGATGAGGAGGTGGAGGGGTGCGTAACAGCAGCATGATCATATTTAAAAGAGACAGCAGCAAGATGATAGGCTAACGATGTAATTGTTTTGTTGCGCTATTGGATGATGATACCAGCTGTTCTAAACATCTGGTATCATGATTGACAGCCCCGAACAATGACAGCAAGGAAATAATGAGTGAGCATGCGTGAGGAGTGAATGGCAGATGTATGAAAAATAAACTACAAGCCTAAGCATACAAGAGTAGAGTCTTCCTTACTGAACTTACCCTAGAGCTTCATTAGGGTAGTCCCGTATGTTTTCTTGTCAAAGTAATTATCATGTTGAGGAGAGAGCGTGGCTCCTAACAGCTCTTTTACTGTCAGTACATTATGTTCCTCTCTATAAAGGCTTTAATTGTAATAAATTTAGGGGAGTCTAACAGCAGAAATTACAGCATCTATGCTGTGAATGTTATCTCAAAGACAAGAACACAATGATGCAAATGATCTGTTTGTCTTTTTAATAGCTGTGAAAACCTGTTCAAAGATCATTTTTTTCATTTCTTTAGAAAGGGTCTCATATTTTCATGTGATTTGCCTCTCAGTATGTGACCTGAATGAAAGGCATGATGGAATGGATAAAAGCTCCTTTTGTCAGGAAGTACAACAGAGACGGAGGTGCACTTCAGGGACCAGTGAGTCATTTGGCCTGGGTGCATTAAGTAATGAACACTCAAGCTCGCTCGCCCAAATGGCAGGGATTATGGGATCCCACATGGCAGTCGTGATTTACATGATCAGCATTGGTTTCTGATGTAATGTGGATGGTTTGAATGTAAAAATGTTTTCAAAGGTAAGGGGGATCTAATGGAAAATGGGCCTCAAACAGGATTAGAGGTGGTGGGACTTATTGGCTGTGTGAATAATTTGCTACAAGGGCTCAAATTACATTAATAAGATAAAAAATGTTCAGCATTCAATGGAGATATCTGTTGAGAAACACCCTTGGTATACATTTAATCAGGCTATTGGTTCCCATCAGGGTCCATGCCCCTCCGTAGTCATTGAGTCACTGTCCACATAGTTGTATTTCCATATACGTATTGTAGCACCACTTCTCTCTACAGCAGGGAAAAGGTTCTCCAAAGTAAGAACGAATTAATTTAAGGTGTTTGCCGCTGACATTAACCATTGTTCCATCTCCTCTCTCATGCTGTATGAATCTACTCTTTGTCTTTGCTAGTGATTCTGAATATATAAACAGGGTCCATCAATTTAATCCTGCAGACGGGTGATATCTAAGGAGCTTTAAAGAACAGAAATCCATCAGAGAGACGCTTGTGCCTTTCATTAGTGAGTAGTGAGAAGAGGCCACATCCAGATCATGATCAACAGCATTTGTTTGACATGATACTGACCTGCTGATATGATGAATATTCATGCAATGTCACTAGATTTTACTCCCCAAAGCTCACAAGATCAATGACATTTCCAGAGGTTCCATTTCTCTGGCTGTTGAGTACTTTATTTTATCTCTTTTTGTGACCATCTACATGCACAGAGTAAATCACTGGCCAATATTTCACCTACTGAATCCAAGCTTAGATGGGAGCATGAGCACTTAAGATGACACTGTAAATATTTTTTTCCTGACACCACTTACGTGAGCGGCGGTTGGTATTACTTCATGAAAACAAGAAGAAGCTGTTTCTAATGCTGAGCCATGAGCCTTAGTGGATATTGTGAGTCTACCTAAACAGGTAGGTTTGTTTGTCTTGTTTCTGGTTCCTCTATCATCCATGGATGCTCCATCTAAAATCCATAGGGACCCACCAAAGGATAAATACATAATTAAACAAGGACAGTAATTTCCGTTGTGATACAAACCTTTATGGGTAACAGAATTCCTCATTATGGTCACAAGTCTACATCACCCCTCACTCCCTTCATCTCTCATGGAAATCATGTTGCATGTTCCACACTAAACTATAAACTCAGACAGCTGTATTTGGTTAGTAGACCTGTGCTGCTACCTTCTGCTCCCAGTCATCATCCAACCAGGAAATTAACTTTCTTTTTTACAATATGTCAACATACAGATGGAAATAGCCCAAGAGCCCACAGCAGAGCAGACTTATCTCTGGGTATAAACTTGACAATCAATAAACTTACTGAAAACTCATTTCCCATTGACACTATACAACGGACAGCTCAGTTCTCGAGTCATCCTGTCAAACACATGATTATAAATGATGTGATTGCTCTCCAGAAACAAGCAACACATACAGTGTATCCATAAATAACATAATAATCCCTGCAAATTAAATAGGCTTTGGTTTTCATACATTTAAAGTTTAATGATGCTCATTCATTTAAAGGTATAATATGCAACAATTTCCTATATTAATATATGGACTGATGAAAAAAAACAATTCCTCTCAATCATCACTTATGACCCACTAGAAGTGTTTGGGGATGTCTGTATCTGCAGAGACCTCGCTCTCTGCCTGTATTTTCTCTCATCCCCACATCTTGCTGCATGGGCCCGGGACACTTCTGAGTTTCAGCAAAGAGCATTTGGGTCCCATGTGAGGGTGTAACCCTCAGCCAATAAGCAGGGTGTGCAGCCCGTTCTCATTTCCAGGTGAAACACAGCCGCTTCGTCAATCCCCTCGGTGTACCGACGCTCACAGACCTGCCAGAGACAGAGAGAGCAAACAGGCCACAGCAGGATGACGTGCCTCGGGCTGCATTCATTCAAAATTTGGCACCTTCCCGCAGGTTTGGTGAGGAAGTGTGGATGTGTTTATGTGTGCTTTAGACTGAAATCGCCACAAAAACAATCACAAAATGATGTTCATTTATTTGGCAGTCTTATGTTGGCGTCATTTCTGCCACTTGGGACATACACAGAGGTGCACATTCACTCTCTATGATAATCCTGGTGGTGATAAAAATGGCAATGGATAGGGAACAATATATTAGCATTAGTAATATAATATAGCCAATGGAATGCAACCTATAGTCATGGCAGCCTTTAGCAGGTGGTATTTTTCTTTGAATTTGAACATGAGGGCTTGACAGAAAACCAGATTCTGGAGCCAGAGACTGGCAATATTTTTAATAAGTTATTTGACAGAAATCTCTCCTCCATTCAAGGCAAATCACTTCAGATGGGAACCTTTCCCTGTGCACACATGAAGAAAGGGCTCATTTGAAGATGGAACATATCCTGCTGCAAGGGAAAATAGAAAACCAAATCGTACTGGTAGTGATGGGTGGGTGGATGTCATTGAAGAGCAAGGGCAGCAGGATATAAATGGATTTGTGCTGCATGCGGTGTGCATAATTCTGATTAGGTACAGCCTAATAATTTGTAATTTGTTCAGAATTAATAAAGATACCACGTATTGATCTCGTTAGCACCTAGGAACCAGAGATTTTTACACTTAAAAATGTATTTTCCTACACGTGAAATCTGAAATGTCCAATTTTTAGTTTTCAGAACATTTGAATGTCCTTCAGCTCATAACAGTATAAACGATAAAGGATAAAGAGGTTTAGGTCATTATAGTGATACAACGAAATTCTGTTTGTTTTGGTTTTCCGCCCGTAACTTTTCAGTTCAGTCATATGGCTCTCATCAACCTCATTTCCAGCAGCAGGCAGCTATTTTCTGTAAAAAAAAAGAAACCCAGTGTACACGACCTGCCCAACACCAAACAGCACAAACAGTTGTGTTGAACACGTTTCCAAAAATGTGATGTCATAGACCTCAATGCACCAATCAGCACCAATCAGCAGTTTTCCTACAGAATAATAACGAACGGTGTTTTTGCTACGTTTGCGTGCGGCTCTATGGATGGCAATGTCAGTCAACTACTTTGGTCCCCTATAGGGCCACCTACAGTTCAAAGTCTTCACTTACTCTGTGAGATATCTCAGCAATCACTGGATGTTTTGGCACAACATTTTGTACACACAGTCACAGTTGCCAAACAATGCATCCATTGACCTCTCCTTTAGTGCCAACATGAAATTGACATTTGCGACTCTGAGTGAAATGTCCCAATATCTTTGCCATGAAATTTGGTATAATAGTTAAGTGATCCATTAAACCTTTCATCAACATCATGTCAAAATCTTAATTTGGCCAAATACCTGCAAAACATCTGCTGTACTTTGTGTTTAGCACTAACTGGTAAATGTTAGCATGCAAACATGGTAAACAAAGTTGATGACGATGTTAGCATGCTGATGCTAGCATTGGACTCCATTCCCAAGCACAGCCTCACAGTGTCTGACATGGTCTCATGTATTATATTCAACACGAAGAAATCAAAAATAAATTGCAGATCCTGTTATTCACGTGATCCTTTACAGGTAGTGGACAAACTAACCGCCTGTGTTACAAGATACATCCTTGTATTTGTATTATTCGTGGATTTTGTTTGGGATCACATTTATGTGTCAGATGTTTCTGTTGTTTTGTCCACCCCTTTATGTTTAAAGCTTATTCTTTGAACATTTATAAATACAAAGCATACTAAGTAAATTTACCAGTATTGCAGAGAGGATGAGTCACTGATCCTGGTTCAGTGTAACGGACGGTTACGGCCACAAACAACGATGACTTACTGAATGAATACATGGATAAATGAATGAAATGGGAGTAAGTGGCGCTTCCCTATCTAAAAGCCCATTCAAGTCATGACCATTTTAAGAATTCCGTAGGCATCGTTGAGAAAAACCATTCATCCTGAACGGGCCGGCAGCCAACAGCAGCAGTATTGGATTCATTACCCAGATTGGTAGCAGTCTTCTTTTGCAGCCTGTATTTCTCCTGACCTGACAGAGTTCAAAACCGCGAAAAGAGTCAGAAGCTAAAACGGCTTTCTTTGGCTTCCTTTAAGAGGAACTTAAGTACAAAAAGTGGTTGTCAAATACTGTTACAGGAACACTTAGACATTGTGACGCAGGAGGGTTCTTGTTAATTGAGTTAAAGAGTGCGTCAGCGGGCCACACCCTCCCTCTTGCTCATGTCTCCTCACTGTAGTGGTGGTAGTGCCAGGGGAGCTCCTGCGTATTTCCCTGTCTGAGTGTGATTGATAACGTCTGGGCTCCGTCCTCTTTGTCATTGCTCGAGGAGTGACTTCACTCCCAGGTACATTCACTCAGACTGACCGGGAATAAAGGAGTCGCGCGTGCATAAATTCATTTATTCACTTCTCATGTACTGATGGTTTGTACAACAATTAAGAGGTTTACACACAAAGGCCTTTTTTTTTCATGTACGTCCAAATACTTTTTTCAAACTGTTCATTTTGTACTTTCACACAGGATGTGAATGTTACGCACATACCTTTATTCACATATTTTTGCTCTGTGAATAAAGACATCAGTCAATCACGTTGTGTGGAATGGACATAGACAAAACACATACACTACAACAACACACAGGCTCTGTAGTGTAGCGTAATTACTCCTTTCAACCTTGGAAAAGTACAGACCAGATTGACTCTTTACGTTAAATTTGATTATTTCACAACTTTATTATTGTGCATTTTTTTCTTTGTTCATTTATACGAGCATTTATTTCATAATGTCTTATTTATTTATTCACTATTGAAGACTTTGAGTTTCCATGAATAAATGATGAAAACAGTAGAAATTCAAGTGTATTGGCCAGACATTGACTCACAGGGAACGTGTCTCATGTGAGCTCATATGCAGGAAGTTAATAGACATCAGCTAACAAGATGATAAAGATAAGACAGAAACAATAAGGACAAACAACATATTGCTACTATGTACAGGCAAGAAGTTATAAAAATAGAGATGATCAACCGCAGCTGGACAAACAGAGATTGGATTGTTTGGATGCTGGTCTATTGGACTGGAACAAATATTGTGTGGATGATACTATAAGTTGTGTAAGGTAGCAAGTATATGTACAGTATATACAGACTGAATGAAAGTACATTTATATACAGTATATATATAATAACAGGTGTTGTATATATATAAAACAAAAAAAACATTGGATGTTTTCCAGAGGGTGGATATTGATCCTGTCCAGTAGGATTCCCAGAAAATGTAGTGTAGAGAGCTCCATGGCACCGAGCTTCAGCACCTCAGCTTCAATTCCATCTGGCCTTGGTGCCTCGCCAGGTTTGCAACTTCCCAGCAGCTGTCGGACATCCTCAGGTGTGAAGGGGGGATGCGCAGGCTCATGGAAGGTTGTTTTAAGGGAAGTCCCGCCATTGAAATGCCTTCAGTAGGAAATCCAGGGTTTGGAGTTTAGATACATGTATTGCTTTTGCGTTTTTGTGTCCAGAATATTGCCTATCCTTGTGGGAATGTCTAAACACTGGTGGGAAAAGGGCAGAATAACATCAAGTCTGCAGTTATTGAAATCACCCACGATGAACACAGGGGCTTCGGGGTATTTAGCCAGCATTGAGCTAGTGCCCTCGGCTTCAAGCTCCACTGATGCTCTGGTGTTAGCGCTGGGTGGGATGTAAACACAGCCAATGACCACAGTGGGAAAATTCACTGGGAGATGGAAGAGGCCGAATGATAAGTTCAGCATCTAGACGTCTGGTTTACAGTTACAGTCGGATAAACTGACCACATATTGGGAATCTAAACTGTTACTTTCTCACATTAAAACATGTTGAAACTTAATAAAGTGTCATATTCACATCCGAGCCTGACTTATAATCTCACATGACCGACGGAAGGTCTCAAGGCACCCAAATGCAATGCATTGTGGGGCAGTTGAGTATATGCAGGAGGCTCCTACTCATACAGGCTGTTCTCGCACACACAAAATCCACATACTATGCAATGTGAACACACTACATACTCAAAACTTGGTATGAATAGTATGTTATTCATTGGGTTAGCTAATTGTGGGTTGTGTTCATTCAATCAAACATTACAGCAGTGGTCGGTGCAGACACACCTGGCAGAGAACTCTACCAAGTGCACTTTTCTAGTTTGTACTACACTGGTAGTTTGTAAAAGCCTTTGACCTAAATTGATCATTACAGTTTCAATCCAGAAATATGAGATGATGGACATAAAAAGACAAAATCAGTGAATCGGTATTTACACACTTAAATATTTGTGGACGCAATTCATTATCCGTAAACACTGCTGTGTGTTCAGGCCTGAGTGCAGCAGGGAACGCCGAATCACCGAAGGCAATTCACAGCAATGGAACAATAAAATGTGCGGACTAGTAAAACCCATAAAATCAATACGTATACTTTAATACTTACCAAGCCTTCTTTTTCACAAAGCCTATTTAATCCCATAAAATGGAAATATGCACATTCAGTTTTACTGAGGCATGGGCTCTGAGACGTCACCAGTAGCTGCAGAGGTCCATTTGGACAAACTCAGGAGCATCATCTCGCTTGTGTCAGCACACTTGAAGAAGAGAACAGGAGCAGGATCAGGGAGGTGAGAACTGTTCATGTAAGAAATGAGTGGCCATGAGAGTGTGTCGAGCAGAGCTGACGTGTCCCATCTGGACCATCTTGATTAAAATTCCTCTGAAATGAGCCTCCAAAGCCACTGGAAGATAGTCACCACTAAGCCACTTTCAAAAGATGGTTCTTTCTTTTTTTCCCATTGGAGTTGTACGTGTGTGTGTGTTCTGTGTGTGTGTGGGCAACTATTGTGGCAAACTGGATTCCTGCAGATGTCCCATTGTGTGACTCATTCTTGTAGCATCTACGAAAATTAAAGCGTCGTCACAACCTTCGAATATGAAATTGTATTTTGTGGTCTTTTGTGTGATTCATGTGTGAGAGAGGTACACAAAGCTGTTGTTGTTTTCCCCCCACTCCAGCAGGACCCACATGATTTCATTCCCCCACTGCTGCATTCATCCTACTGCCCCATCGATGTACTTGACATTTCACGGATAACAATAGCTAACTGAAGTCGACGGTGTGAAGTGCAGATGACAATTGTACATCGACTCGTTCAAACGCCTCTCACACTGGAAGCAAATCCCACTCCTGTTGCTCCTGTGTACTTGATGGCCGAGCACAGCCACTTCACTTTGCATCGCTTCACTAAAACAAAAGTCACGGCTGGTGGGCGTTTTAGGGACAATATTAGATTGTTGATAAATCATTTGCAAAAATGTGTGGAGAGTTGTGAACCTGAATCTAAACCTGTGAAATGTGCACTCGTGAGTCAGTAGAGGGATCTGTTGAAAAATAAGTGTTTTTATATTATGTCTATTTACTTTTTAACGTGCAGAATATGCATATGTGTCCTATCTACTTCCCTAAATAGGACTAACTTGTTTTTTGCAGCCAGCCTGGCAGTGCAACATATGGCCTGTGCGTATACCACCTTATAATCTCTTCCAAGTTCAAAGTAAGCTTGACTGAACTCGGTAACACTTTATAATAACTACACACTATGAAGCATTAGTTAAGTACGAGTAAACCATTAGTGCATATCTAAATCATTATATACTGTATATAAATGCATGAATAATCTACATCTAAATAAGTTCTTAATCATTTACTAACACTTTTTAAATTATGTTTTTAATCACCTACAACTCCTTAATAATTGGTTTGTAATATATATAATACTTAATTTACAAATGGGGAATCCATCATTTATAAAGTATGAAAACACAATCACGAAACACATAATAGACAAGCTTATTAATCAAGAATAACACATTTATGACTGTTGTTATGAATTGTATACTAATGAGTGTTAATGTAGGAACAATGCTTTAAAATGATGAATTAAGTGTTTACTCATACTCAACTAATGCTTCATAGTGTGTAGTTATTATAAAGTGTTACCCTGAACTCTAATGGAAACAGTTCTGGACACCATTTGCTTGCAGATTGGCTCCCCTCCCAGGCCTGCATGCCTCCAAGGAGACTTTGTCTCCCCACACTTGGTGAGATATCCTCACAACAACAACTCAAAATCACAAAGGTTCCTGAATCACTCTAAAGGGTCCCAAAAGCTTAAAACAAACCTTGTTGTTTGACATATTGTCCAATGACATTTAAAGGCTAAATCATTTATACCAGTTTTATTTGCCCCATTTGAAGACATAAGGGCGGGAAATTATGCATACATTCGGACAAGCCCAGAACAATTACACCAATATTTGTTGGTTGTGTTTTTGATATTATATGAACACTATTGTTCTTATTTTTAAATATTAAAACCAAGTTTTTCATGTTTTCAGACCTTGAAGTCCTGATTTTGTTTTTTAAATGACAAAACAATTAATCAGCAGATGATGAAGTAAACTCCACCCGTTGATGAGGACAGTGAGATGTGGTTAAAAGCTAATAGTGAAAACTTTTGGACAGTCTCAAGGATATACATTGTATTGCTTTCTGTTGTACACACAAGTTTAAATCCTACCAACACACAAAACATCTGTGGGTCAGAAGTGAACCAATTCTGGTAAGCACCAACAACCCAGTCTCTTAGTTAGGAGGCGTCCCTTTCTAAACTATGATGTTTCACTATACGGTCGCAGCTGGTTCACCTGGTTCACGTGGTGGATTCAAACAAAAGCACTCAGTTAGGTTTAGGGGGGAAAAATTAACTTTGCATTGTGAACACGAAAACAAACAACAATTTGTTAGTTTCACAGGGGACACAAACAGCAGTCTCCAGGCTGGTATTCCTGTGTTTGTTTGACGCATCCAGCAACCCTATGCAGGTTTTTTCAGTCTTCATACTACATTATCGCACTGCCGGAGCATCTTCTCTGAGCGTTTAATAATGACACATGAGGGGAGGGGGTTTCAGAAGCTGTAAAAGATTCGACAAGCAATTCATTTAAAGGCCCCTAGCCTGCACCTCACCTGGGACCAATTTGCCTTGAGACACAGATCCTATACTGCAGGTTCCATCTACAGTCATGAGCTTTTTAGTTATGCCTGAAAGAATGAGAATGCTGATTGAAGTGGCAGAAATGAGCTTCCTTCATCTGTAGAGATCTGTAGGTAAGGAGTTCAGACATTTAGAAGAACTGCTCCTCCATTGCACTCTTTAATTAGGAGACCCCCTGGAGGTTTGCCATGTACAGCCAACTAGAAGGAGACCCTGGGTCATACCCAGAACACACTGGAGGGATTTTATAACTCATCTAGTCTTGGAACCCCTCGGGACCCCCAGAAAGGACTGAAGGACGTGGCCGGGGAAAGGGACGTCTGGGCTACCTCACCTTACCGGTCTGATGCCACCGTGACCAGCACCCATAAGTGGCAGAAAACGGATGGATGGATTTAAATGTGCACTCAGATTAGCAAATGTAATTGGTACTCAACATTAAAAAGCGTAAAGATTTAGCTTCAGCAGATGGAAAAAAAAGACAATTCTGACATTCAATTTCAAAACATCTTCTCATTTTACTCTGAACTGACTTATGCCACACTCTTTTATCATTTTTTCCTCTAGTCTGTGGTTGATCTCCACAGTAGGGTCATGGTTACTGCCCTCAGTTGCTATATTATTTCATAATTAATCTGTCACGATCAGGCTTTGCCTTCTGTGTTCTGTGTATTTCTTTCTGTAGCTCCTCACTCTACCTGTCAGCCACTCCCTCAGCACCAGTCTAACTCCCTTCACCTGCCCCTGATCACTAATCAAGCACTCCCTCATCAGCACAACTCTCCTCACCTGTTCTAGCCACTATTTAAACCCCTGCCTCCCAGTCACCCACTGCCAGATCATTGTTTGTGTTCATACCTACCCGCCCGTTTGTGCTCGTCCTGTTCCCGGTTTCCCAGTTTCCCAGTCTGCCTGCCCTGCCTCGTCCTGCCGGATTTCCCCCCTCGTCTCTTGTCTCGTCCTTGGATTCCCTGTTTGTGTTCGTTATTCATTAAAACCCTTATTCTCACTGCATCTGACTGTCTGTGCTTGAGTCCTCATCATGCCCTGTGACATAATCTCATCATCTTCTTGTGACCTCCCTTTTTATCATAGAAGAAATGTTTGTTATACAGTTAATGAAGGAACATCTTTAACTCGTATTCAAAAATATGCTATCTGTTAATTATTATGAATTGATTATAATTATTATTATTGCTAACATTAGCATGCAAACACTAGCATGTTGCAATGCAGATGTATTAGTACTGTATATTAGATGGCATGTTATATTAAAATGTATTCACACATTTGTTTGTACAGACTCTGTGGGGACCGTGAACTTGAATTTCATGGCAATCTTATGATTCTTATAGTTATGAATATGAAAGGAATTTATTCTGAATATAATGAATTTTCCTTTGTGGATCATTACATTCATAGCAATCTGGCCAGCATTTCTCAAGATATCTGAACAAAAGTGTTGAAAAGACACACCAGCAGTAGAATACACTGGGAAACCCCAAAATAAGAACATTCTTAGTTTTATGGATGTAAAATGAAGGAAATGATGTTGGAACAGAGAATGTATGCTCAGCAAAGCCATAAAATATGTGAAAATGATGTTGTGGGCTTTATGGAGCCAACTGGTGCTCAAAATAAATCAAACTCGATTTAATATCACGTCCTTGGAAGGATTAACCACAGCCCTACACATAGCCTTTTTTAGAAGTGTGTTTGGTCTCCTTGTTGGATCTACTGAGGTGTTTTGTGCTGAAATTTAAATGGATCAAATGCATCAGTAAAATGCATTAATCTCATGGCTAGTCCAAGCAGACCGCACACACACCAGCATGAATACACATGAGATTCTAAATAAGAGTGAGGCTACTTTACTCACACATGAATATTATTTCAGGCCATTTCATTTCAGGATTCAGTGAAGTCAGACTGCAACAATGGTGCAAATGACAGCTCTTTTGACTGCTTAGCAGAGTGTTGGTGGACACAGAACGAGGATGCCCTAGAATAAGCAGGTTTTTAATTAAAAAGCTCTGTGTTGCCATTGTGCACACAGTGCACTCCTTGGCTCAATGCCATTGATTTGTCTTGAGTTATTGTTGACGTAATGTTTTAAGATGATTAGTGTCATACTCTGTTTACTGATTAAAATGGCACTCCATTTAATATTTGTTGCTGTCCACTAAGGGGGGGGGGGTTCTGGATTAAAGTGGCCGTGACATATTGAGAAGGGAGGGAAGGGCCTCCAAAACAAATGTACACTAAAGACAGGATGTCCCAGCTTCCACTGCTTAACTTATGGAAGTTCAATTGCCCAAATGGGTCCATCTTTCACTCAATGGTATGGTCATCAACCTTTGAGACAGTCCTCCAAAATACAACATGCATTGTTTGTGTGGACAAACTCTTCCAATATTTGTTGATGTTTTGCTGACTGGTACTCGTGGAAACCTTGTACTCCAGGTCAATCTTCACTTCAATAAAAAAAACAATAACTCAATTAGGCCCAGTTGTCCTTGAATATACAGTATAAGTTGAATACAACACAAACCTGTCCAGAGAAGATCTTGGTACAGCATGCATTAATACAGTAATACCACAAACATAAAATAACATCACATTCGCTCAGCTTTTATACAGTGTATGCGACAAATGTCTTATAATCCTTTAACGTAACCTCCAGACACTCGGAGCCTCCTCACATACAACATGTAAAGGGTGCCTCTATGGCTATCGCGACGGGTACTCACCAGTACAGAGTATGTCTGATCATTGCCATAGAGTTTCCATAAGAAGTGGACGTGATCACCGTGACGGCACCCACAGCTTTGAGCACTACCGCTTTAATGCCTTGAGTTTGCCATTTTGGTCATCGCCATCTATTTATTTTTTTTGGAGCCAGAAGTGACCATATTTGGACGAGAGGTGCGAGCAATACCTGGCATGGTCAGGTGTGGTTAGCTTAACAAATGCTAAGTCACCAGCTAGCTAGCATGGTTAGCAAGTTGTATTTGTAATTCATGTTAAGTGTTGTGTTCATGTTAACGGTCTAGAGAAAAACAATTCAATTTAATTTATTTTATAGCCTAAAATCACAAATCACAATTTGCCTCAGAGGGCTTTACAATATGTACACATACGACATCCTCTGTCCCAGGACCCTCACATCAGAACATAAAACAAACTCCCCCAAAATACATCTTTAACAGGGAGAAAAGAGGAAGAAACCTTAGAGAGAGCAACAGAGGAGGATCCTCTATCAGGATGGACAGAGGTGTGATAGATGTCATGTGTACAGAATGAACAACATAACAGAGTTACAACACATTCAATGCATATGACATAAATGATTCATATAATGAGAGCAGAATAGTGATGGAAACATTACAACTACTAATAATAATGACAGTAGCAGTGGGTGTCGGGCAGGACCACGGCAGGAGGAAGGACCAGAGACCAGGATCCATGGAAACCTGTGAGGAGAGAAAGCACAAACACTCAAGAAGCAAAGTCAGTAATGAGCATTAATGGGACATGAATTCATACGGAAGGAGAGAGAGAATAGGAGAGAGGAGCTCAGTGTATCCTAGGAAGTCCCACGGCAGTCTAGGACTATAGCAGTAGGACTAATTTTTCTGCATCGCTTTGAGATGTGCCTGATTTTTGAAATGTTACGTAGTTGAAAAAAGCAGTCCCTGAAATTTGTTTTATCTTGAAGTTAAAGGATATCCTGATCAAAGATAACTCCAAGATTCTTTACGGTGCTGCTGGATGCCAGCGCAATGCCATCTAGAGAAACTATATCATCAGATAACTGATTTCAGAGGTGTTCAGGTCTCTAAGATCATATCTAAGATCCTCTCAAGGATCTTAGAGAGGAAGGGAAGGTTAGAGATCGGTCTGTAGTTGGCCAACACCTCTGGATCAAGAGTGGGCTTCTTAAGAAGAGGTTTAATTACAGCTACTTTGAAGGACTGTGGTACATGGCCCGTTAGTAAAGACAGATTGATCACAGACGTGCTAACTAACGGTAAAACTTCTTTAAGCAGCCTAGTCGGTATAGGGTTTAAGACAGTGATTCTCAACTGGTGGGTCGCGACCCAAAAGTGGGTCGCGGACCCATTTTCAGTGGGTCTCAGGCCTTTGCCTATAAAAAAATAAATAATAATCCTATTTTTTATGCAGCGTAGTGCCCTCTATTCACACTCCTCAACAATATTTGGCGTTAATGCTTTGTAATGCTAATATCAGCAGAGGATAAACTGAAAACTAACTCTCTCAAATGACACTATAAGTAGGCGAATTGAAGACATGTCGGATGACATCAAACAACAGACCACAGCTCGAATTAAGGCAAGTGGTCATTTTGCATTACAACTGGACGAATCTACAGACACAACAAACAAAGCAGTTTTCCTCTTTTACGTGAAACATGTGTGGGACGAGGACTGACAGGAACAATTTATCTGCACAAGAGAGCTCCCTATACTACGACTGCAGAGGACATTTTCAGCTCAGTTTCGAACTGCTCCATCTTTTCATTAAATACATTTGAGAAGTTGAACATTTTCCACGATTTCGGTCGCAGCTTGTCATTAAGGGGTGATGGTGGGTCCCGCAGCCAGACCAGTTGAGAACCACTGGTTAAGAGACAGGTAGAAGGTTTGGACGTAGAAATTGTTGAAGTCAATTTGTCAAAGTCGATGGGAGTAAAGCCATCTAAATATATCAGGGTTTACAGCTGTTTCTAAGGTTACTCTATTTGAGGAAAGATCAGTACTGGTTGAGCCCAGGAGATTATTAATGTTCTCTCTAATAGTTATAATCTGATCATTAAAGAAGTTCATGAAGTCATTTCTACTGAGGTTTATAAGAATACTCTGTCAGCCTGGCTACAGTGCTAACGAGAAACCTGGGCTTGTTCTTATTTTTCTCTATTAACGATGAGTAATAAGCTGCTCTGGCATTACGGAGGGCCTTCTTATATCTCTTAAGACTGTCTCGCCAGACTAATCGAGATTCTTCCAAATTCTTCCAAATTATTTTTAGAGGAGCAATAGAGTCTAGTGTCATTCTCAGTGAGCTTGTAGCACTATCGACAAGATGATCAATCTGGGATGGACTAAAGTTAGGTTTAGACGTAGAAATTGTTGAAGTCAATCTGTCAAGGTCGAGAAGAGTAAAGCCATCTAAATATTTATCAGGGTTTATAGCTGCTTCTAAGGTTACTCTATTTGAGGAAAGATCAGTACTGGTTGAGGGCAGGAGATTATTAATGTTCTCTCTAATAGTTATAATCTGATCATTAAAGAAGTTCATGAAGTCATTTCTTCTGAGGTTTATAAGAACTGTGGCTAGGTGGGGAACAGGGCCGTTCTTCAATCAGAAGATCGGTGGTTCAATCCCCAGCTCCGGCTCCGTTAGTCGCATGTCGATGTGTCCTTGAGCAAGACACTTAACCCCAAAATTGCTCCCGTAGCTGTGCCTACGGTGTAGAGATGTGATAGAATCTGAATTGTAAGTCGCTTTGGATACAAGCGTCTGCTAAATGTAATGTTATCACAGGAGTCCTCTGTTATATTGAGGCATGGTTTTGAGTTAAATACAGGTATAGTGAGTGGAGTATCAATAAAACTAGAATTCCACTTGAACCGAAAAAACTGGAGCACAGACTTATAGCCATATTATTTTACCGATCTATGCATGACAAATTCTCCAAAAGGCACCAACACCATCACAAACATATTTTAACAGCACTGAACATTTCTGTGTCAAAATAAATCCACGATGCCAACGGAAACATTTAATTTATGATCACTGTTGGAAACATTATGACCTCGCCTTCAGTTGCAGTCTTTCTCAGTGTAATACATTTGCTGACAACTAGATTGTGTGTCCTTTAACAACATATTGTGGTTAATACTTGTTCCTCGTGAATTTACATGTTTTATAGATGATGCACAGTAGTCATATGTAATAAGATAAAAGCCACAGTTAGTGCAGCTGCTGCTTTTTTGTTCCAATTCAAGCATTGTAAGTAACCTCTCGTGTTCATGCTAATAATGACCGTCTCTCCAATAAAAGATACCGATAGATGATGTTGTCCAGGCGATAGTGGCACCACATATGACATCACTCATTAGGGTTTTTTGGGAGGCAATAAAAGCATGTTTTGTCGTTTATTTTGGAAGAACGGTTGCAACCTTTCATTTTGTACAAAAGGTCTCTCATATCTACATAAGAAGGAGCTCTCACTTCATCTCATATCTTGTCATATCATACCAGGTTCTCAAGCAGGAAAATGAACTTCACGAGGCCCCGTTGTGAAGTATCTGGTGAGCGTATTATACCAACAGGTGGTCAGCTCATCTTTGATTGGAAACTTTGTTAGTTTGTCTGTATCCATGTTGGTAAGGTTACCACATGTATCATTTTGACATCAATAAATGATTGCCACATGAATTGCCAGACAGTGTAATTACAACAAAATGAATTACGTCCCACGCTCAAAGTATTACGGTTAACTAAAAGGGTTCTTCTGTGTACATTTCAAAGATCCTCGTCCTAATGTTCTGTTCTCGATAGATAGTATTTTAACATCTCTGTTTTTATTCAGCATCCTCTTGGCTGTTTTAATTTAAATATAAATTGGATGTGTGATATGATCCCTGCTTACACCAGGGAGTTTCTGATAGCTATTGGCACTGTGCTGCTTTAAATCAGTCGTCTCTTCCAACAAACGGCATGCTATGGATTCATTCCACGCACAAAATCACCTTATTCTCTAATATATTCATGCGTCTCAGAGCACGTCTGCTGCTGGATTCTTTATCAAAGCGAGAGGAGCGTCCACAGTGACCGACCACACAACCCATCTGATGTTATTACCTATGCAGCAGCGATAATGACAGAAAACACCTCTCGGTCTCTCCGGACCAACGTCCTATTTGTCCACGTTTCCCCACATCGTCGCATATCTGTTTATCTCTGTGTCCCAACTTCAATGGCACCCCGCTCTCTTTACCTCCTGCTTCTTCCTTCTTAATCCTCCTCCTCCTCCTCCTCCGTGGTAACTCCCTCCCATGGTTCCAACAGCTCCATCATCTCTCTCTCCTCACCTCCCCCTTCCGTCTGTTAATTGGATGAGCTGTCACAGTTGTGAGGAAGATTAAATTCCAGTTCGGAGTGCCTTCGTGAGCACAGAGCTCCCGTTGGATAAGTGAATGTATATTAGTGTAAACCTATCCACCGTCACTTCACCTGCACAGGAAGTTCAACAGGACTTCTTCATTTTATATGTCCCACAATCAGTCATGGTGGGAATTTAGAAAAGAGGAAACATGATCATGAACTCGAGGCTCTGAATTCTCAGAGAGAATAACAAAATATACAGAACATCAAGGTCAAATAGAGCCAGTCAATGCAAAGCGTCCTTCAAAAACACTCCAGTTAATGTGAATTGATATCGCATCTTGGATTAATTGAACTAATAGATGAATAACACTTGCCATAGAAGACAGACTGAGGTCCATCCCCACCCCCAGGGAAAAGATTTGCATTTGCCAATAGCACATGGGTAAATAAAATGAACTCATTGTTAATGGAATAAAGGCACTTGGGCAAATCAAGCACTCGTTGAGGTGCGTGGACGCTGAACTTGATGCAGCAGCGTATAGTCCTCTATTCATCCCTTTAAAAAACAGCTTTTCTGATGGAAATCAGTGGCGTCCTCAGACCCTTTCCTTTCATTCACAGTTTGTAAACAGTTTCTTCTTTGAGCTGCAGGAACAGGCTCTGTACAGTATTACATAATATATGATGTTTTATATAATGTAAAAACTTGACCAGTAATGTGGTAAAATGTCCTGGCTGATATTGTACTGACATTTTACCGATAATGTCATTTGAATAAAAATCAAAAAGTTTGTCGGAGCCTTTTAATGTCACCTTTTCTGTTCATTTCAAATTCAATTTGAAAGACTTTGTGGAATGTGGAGATGTCACACGATGGGTTCTGGCAAAAGAGACACTTTGAATCACTGTTGACGCAGATGGAAAAGAACATTTCATGGAGATTGAATTGACCGTTTCGCCTTCATCGCTCACTTGTGTATGATGAACCAATCAGCGTGGGTGTGGGCGGGTTCATTTCCACATTGATAGGGATTTTATTTTCATAAAAAAATTTCAGAAAGCAAATCACCTCGACTATCTGTTGTCAATTTCAAATTCTACATGAAGCCTAGTTTACATTTCCGAACATGAAGTCAGTAGATGTGTTGAGTTTTATTACATTCTCCATCAGGTTAATAACGGCGTTATTACATTCTCAGCTGCTACAGACTGTAACGCAGTTACGCGTGCAAACTGCGTAAATCCAAGTGCGTCATCACACACCTACGAGACCGTCACGTTATTATGTGTGCACGAGCTTTCCGCTTCACGTACATGTCCGCAGCATAGAACTTTAGAAAATTGTTTTTCCTCCAAACTTCCGGGTGATCAGACACCTTGAGGAGGAAAAGTAACTCACCCGACCGATCACTGAGTGTCACCCAATAAGGAGGCCGACACGTGCATCTGTTTGGATCTGACTCTTTTACTTTGCTGTAACTGAAATGAATCACAAATTAAGTGTTTAGCAAAAATACAACCGTGAATACAACATTGAGCTTCTCCACTTTATAAAATATCCCCCATCAAAGACTAACAGCTTACATAAGGCCCTTTTTATGATGAGATAAATGATCAGTCAGGATGCTGAATGACTTAATGAATATATCAAATCTGATCACAATTAGACTTTAAGTTGGAGAATGTCCAGTGACGCACAACATGTGCAGCTCGTGCCATCAAAGGGCTCTGACTGTAACTAAATTGAAGGACTACTCGTGACTGGGGTCGCGAGTAATCACGATACAGGAATGGTTGATATATATAGGAGCGCATGTGAGGCTCTCTGGACAGGAGGACGCACGAGACGGAAGAAGCTTGCTGCAGGGGCTGAGCGCGCGGAGAGCTTTTTGGGATCCCGGCACAGCGTTTTTGACGCACGCACTCACGCACTATGGACTACTGTTGAGCTCTTTGGGAAGAAGCAGTGCGCAAACAGAACAGCTGCTGTTGTTTTTTTTGTTTTGAAGTTGAATAGCGTCGGTTACTTTAACACAACAGTGAGTCTAACACAGATAATTGCAGGTTCGGCATGATGAAGTTAGTCATTTTACCGGTTTTAATGGCTTTTTTCGCCGTCGCCCAAGTTTTTTGCGAGGAAAACGACCCAAAAGAAGATGCGGACTACTGGACGAACAGTAATGACATTCAGGTAATCTGCTGCAAGATGTTTATTTATAAATGTGCCACTTTTTTCTTCTTGTCTCGAGAAAAAAAAATCTGAATCAATATTTGTTTTTTAATCTTCTGGAGGAAAGTTGCATAAAAGCTGTATATAGGCTACTACTGTACATTTGTTTAACCCAAATATGAAAGAGCGCACAGCTTTTATTTTTTACTTTAAGGGATGTCAATTCAGCGATGTAAAGTGTCTGTATAGAGTAGAGCAATAATGATGCAGATTATTACAGGTGTGGGTTATCTGCACGTTTTCTTTACGGTTTGTTTAAGATGTGGTTTGGTGTATTTTTGTCATATTTTACTCATTCTTTGCTCTCTCCATTTAGCCATCATTTTGAGAAGATTATGATGAATTAGTCCTAAAACTGTCACACTTCTCCGCCTCAATTAATTCAAAGCAATTGTGTGACTGATCAGTTTCAGTTTTCCGAAACAAACAACCAGTGTGAGATAATAATCCTCTCTGTTCTCTGCAGATTCATTAATATTCCCAAATGAGTGACAATGTAGAGGTACAGCAAATGCTATTTCTATCAAGGAAATATGTTAAACTTGAGCCTAGAAAATTCTGTGAACAAGTTGATTTGTATCATGTGAAAGAATTCGAATTTAAGGAAAAAGTTGAAATGTTAAGGACAACCCATCAGTAGACCTCCTCGGAGCAGCAAGCCGACTGTGAATTAGATCAACCCTTAAGTGCACAGTATAGTGGGAGCTGCAGCCCGAATGGTCTCTATCGACATGAAACAGTTCAGAGACAGTTACATTATTTAGTATACGACCCGAGAAAAATACCTTTCACTTACAGGAAATGTACAGTAAGACTGGTGCTACTCGCTCTCGCTTGGTGCCTCATTCATTGAGATGTGTTCTCCCTCCTCAGGACGGCTGGCTTGCCAACGACCCATTCAGAGAAATCCTCCTGAGGATGACAAGGAAGCCGCGGCCGCACCAGTTCATCGGCCTGATGGGGAAACGCTCCATGGGTAGGTCTCGCTCTCCACGCCACGCCGTTTGTCTCTTCCTCTGTGGACCTCTCTTTGTTAACACGTTGCTCTCTCTTCCCTCCCACAGCAAATGCACAGATCACCCGCAAAAGTAAGTACGACATCACATTCAGCTGTCATTCTATTGCTTTTTTCCAAAGTCAGTAAGAAGAGGTAACTCTCAACTCGTCGTCACTGTCCAGTTAAAAACAAACCACCCGTCTCCATATTTCATCATTTGTATGTGTTGTAGGATTTATTTGGTTCCCAAAATACTACTGTGTAGCACTTTAGAAATACTGAGGTCATACGTCATCTAAGTACCCCCTCACCTCCCAGACACCAGATATTATCTCCAAAAAAACCGTAATATTTTGTAAAATTATTTTTTTTCATTAAAATGAAAATCGTAGTGCTTTCTCTAACATTCCTTTTGTTGTTGACTTAAAAGTGATCACATCTAAACATATGAAGACTGAAAAAAAATTCTGCAATCAACCGAAGAAATACCCTCCATGTGTAAGTTTGTAATTATGGAATATAATCTCCCCCACATTTCCATAAAGATTACAGTGAACATGATGTCAGGGTCATCAGTGAGAGCTACACCCTTGCTAGTGCGCATTGGGCTTCAAATAAACCCAGTGAATTATTCAGAATGCTTCAAAATACTAAAATGATAAGATTACATTTAGATTCTCATGCTTTATGAGGAGGTCAAAATCAGATGAATGGGTTTCTGTACATATTTGACAGCAGTGAAAGATCAAGCATGGAGCCAGCTGGTGTTTTAGGGTATTTCTATTTATATATTT
>NW_022280087.1:1333684-1337680 GCF_004355925.1 Anarrhichthys ocellatus | reverse complement strand
ACAGAGCAGGACACAGAGCAGGACACAGAGCAGGACACAGAGCAGGACACAGAGCAGGACACAGAGCAGGAGACAGAGCAGGAGACAGAGCAGGAGACAGAGCAGGAGACAGAGCAGGAGACAGAGCATGACACAGAGCAGGACACAGAGCAGGAGACAGAGCAGGAGACAGAGCATGACACAGAGCATGACACAGAGCAGGAGACAGAGCAGGACACAGAGCATGACACAGAGCAGGAGACAGAGCAGGAGACAGAGCAGGAGACAGAGTAGAATGTTCAAAGGCCAACATGTTGCTGACGGACCCACACAGACCAGCAGCTGCTCCAGGGAATCACTGGTCTTTATCAGGCTTATAGATGGCCAGGGTGCGGGCCGACGGGTCGCTGGCGTTGGTCCAGCGGGGCATCCAGTAATGGGAGAGCCACTTGGCCTGGCCTGGGTAGTGCTTCTCAAACACCTGTCTGAAGTAGTAGGCCTCTTTGGTGCGAGGAGGGTTGTGAGGGAACGTCTTGTGAGCCTTCTCCATCTGATCATCATTCACCTGAGAGACGACAGAACGCAGCTCACACACTTCTCTGTGTACATTGGAAAACAAGCATTCGCATCCTTTGTTCACGGTTAAATGGATAATTATCTGAGGTCTCATTAATAAAATGTTAGCGTACGTACTGATATACTTACGGCAAAAACAATATTCTGATTTATAAAAACTTGCATATGCCTGCCATTACGCAATTTCCTTTCACGAATCCCAAATAAAGGTTTTTCTTTTTAGAACCGAGACGAAGACCAAGAAAAATAATTATTTGGACGAAGTTATCAAGGTTGTCGTGGTCGAGGTGTTCCCTGAACACTCGTTCCCCTCACGTGGTCCTCTAGCAGTGCATCCACCATGCAGAGTTATGCTCTGTGTGTACTCGCGCTCTGCAGACGAGCTCTGCGTACACAAAGGCGTTCATGCGTTCATGTATTTCGCTCCAGCAGCCACACTCCTGGATTGTATTGTATGACTTTAACAGCTTTGAAATGTTTGACTATGACGTCTCCTAGTGGTTGCATCAAAAGAGACACTGTATCCTGTGAACAACAAAGATTCTCAGGATGTGTTGTTGTCATTATTGTTGCACAATGAACTGTAGTTGTAGCCCCGCTCGTTCTGCACACATACATGTATGAACAGATATTCAAAAGATCTAAATCAGAATAAAATATAAACAATAAAATAGGCGATACAATAGATCAAATACAATTTCAAAGAGGACGAATCATTAAAAAGTGTGTTTTTTGTTTGAATGTTTTTGGGATGAGGTCATTTAAACCAGTGTCAATCTCATTAACAAAAACTATGAAAATGACGAGACGTCATTAAACACTAACGGCGACCATATCAAACATGCAATATTGTTGACAGAAAAAACTAAATTGTGGTTTCAAGTATAAAATTGACTCCTTTTTATAAAGTTGCCGGTTGGGTTCTGGTGGGTGAGGAGCACATCTTTTTGCATGTTGGCCCGCTCACCACTAATGAGCACAGTCCTTCATCCTTCATCCTGTGTTTCTCATCAGATAATGATAAAATAGAATAGCATGTGAAATAAGTCTCACAAAAATTACAAAATGATTGGTTTTGTCTCAACTAGATTCACTGAAATGTTCAATATAATTTGATGACTAAAAAAGGACATTTGACTCACACGAAGACCAATTTTAAATATAAGTGACAAAATGAAGAGAGAACATTTTGACTAAAAGTAATAACTTAAATGTGATGACTTTAGTCGACTAAAACTTTGCCAAATGGACTGTAAAACGTCGTAAAATAGACCTCATTCAAACTCAAAAACAAGCGGCAGTCATACAGTCATACAGACATACAAGCATACAAGCATACAGACATACAGACATATGTCTGTATGCCTTCAAGAACTCGGAGGCTTCGTGTACCGAACCAAGACAGCAGACATTAGGCTCGTTTGAGATGAACTGCTCCTCGCCTGGAAAGTGGACGAGAGCAGACGGCAGCAGCAGGGGGCGGGGAAAAAAACTAGCCGCCTTCAAAAAATAAACAGGAAGTCAAAGAAACAGGAAGTGCAGTCAGTGAAGAGGACCCGTGGCCTCCTCGCTCTCGTGAGGTTATCGTTGACCACGTCTTGATGACGTCAGAGCAAGTCGGACACAAATCTAACCGGCATGCATTGTTCAGCGATCGCTGGTGATCGATTCTGCGCAGGACTGGCTAATCTCCTACGAACCTATTATTACTCCTTTCAACCTTGACAAAGGAAAGACACACCAGGTGAACAAGTGGTGCAGCCGATGCAAATCCACATCGCTGCAGGTATGAATTATGAATATTCTCGTGGGCCCACGGTGAAAGAAGACCGTAAACCTAAACTAGCTGCCAGAGAGAACACGGATTTAAAGTGAACACTGTTGAACAGGTCTTACTGGAACACATACCATGGACTCCAGGTGCTCCTGCAGGCACACGTACCAGGACTTCTTCACAGACATCATACCGTCGCTGAAGGCCTCTTTGCGCCTCCACAGGATCTCATCCGGGATTAAGTTGAGATCTTTGAAGGAGTCCCTCAGGAGATGCTTCTCCACCCCATGCTGCTTAAGACAGGAGAACGCTATTATCACGAAGCCATGCTGGAACACGTGAGATAAACACACCGGGTACAGATGAACTGACCTTGGGAATCCTCATCTCCTCGGGCAGAGAGAGGTAGTATGAGGTGAATCGGTGGTCCAGGAACGGCACTCGGAGCTCCAGACTGAGGGATGGAAAGGAGCGTCAGACGAGCCGAGACATATAAATAACACATTATTAATGAAGTGGAAGGATTGGACGAACTAGTGGTATTGTATTAGATCAGGCATGTCCAAAGTCCGGCCCGCGGGCCAATCACGGCCCGAGGTCAGATTTTATATGGCCCGCACCTTCTGTCTTAAAATGCATTATTTATGGCCTGCCAGCACAGTCAAAACGGAATGAATAAATCATACAAATTCAACATGCAATTCCTCTTTTTACCTCATGGTGGCAGCACCACTCTGTAACTGTCTGGCTGTTTGAAATGGGCTCTGACCCTTGACCTGTCATGTTACGGCAAGTAAAAAAAGGAAAGTCGATAATGAGGGCTGCGGCTTCCAGGAGAGGTGGAGATCGCAATATTTTTTTCACCGAAAACCGAAACAACTGTGTCTGCCTAATTAGTCATGAGACTGTTGCCTAGTTTAAGGAATATAATGTAAAGAGACACTACGAGACCAAACATGCTAATGCTACAACAAGCTATGAGAGCGACCGTGCTAGAAAAGTGAAGCAACTCCAAGATAACTTGGCCACACAGCAGCGGTCCTTTTCACATGAAAACATCATCAAAGTAAGCTACCAAGTGGCCATGCTAACTGCTAAACATGACAAACCTTTTACGGAAGGTGAGTTTGTCAAAGACTGTTATGAAAATAGCAGAAAACATAATTGCCCCGAGAAGAAGACCGAACACTGAAGAGCTATCATCAGATACTAAGAGACAACTTGATTTATTTCGTTAGCCTGTTTCATGTGTGTTGAACTTAAATGTGAGACAACTTTTCATTACCCTCACTAAGTCATATTTAAGATTGTCTTGAGGTGAGAACATTGATCGGTTTCTATGTAATTAGCTTTTAGATGGCTTGTTCTTTGTGTTATCTGACTTTCAAGATGTGAAAGAAAGGCAGAATAGTTGTTGAGATGTGTTCACACATGAATGCTTACATTTGGTTACATTGCTATTTGCTGTCATTGAAAATAAAATGATTAAATAACAATGTATGTATAGGCTACTTGTATTGTTTAAAATAATGTCAGCAGGGACTGTTGGCCCTTGGGCATTTTCACATTATCAAATCTGGCCCTCTTTGAAAGAAGTTTGGACACCCCTGTGGTAAAACAACAATGTCAGGAAGTAAAGTGACATTTTTATCAACCTGACAAAATTA
>NW_022280087.1:1308585-1333674 GCF_004355925.1 Anarrhichthys ocellatus | reverse complement strand
TTCTTTACATTCTAATAGAATGTAAAGAAGCTACAGTGTATCAGAATGATTCTATTGAAGTTATTCCTTTTTTAAATGTTTTAGACGAGTCACTAATCACTTTAAAATAGTGATTATAGCTGATTTAACTTACAGACATGAGATTGATCTTCTCATGTCACTCTCTTTATACAATGATATAAATTCATCCCTGTTTTATCTACAAGGCTACTTGTATTGTTTAAAATAATGTCAGCAGGGACTGTTGGCCCTTGGGCATTTTCACATTATCAAATCTGGCCCTCTTTGAAAAAAGTTTGGACACCCCTGTATTAGATGGTCAACGGCTCCATTATTCAGACTTTTCACTGTTCATCATTACTTATTTAAAACCAGTATTACCTTATTGGCTTTAATGGATTCCATTGCTGCAGATATTTAAGCCAATATTAAGGTATAATTAATCACATTTTGCCTTAATTATGATGCGTTTTTCATTTTGCCGTTGATGGAGCTGTTCAATGCTCTTATGAATGATTTACAATTTGGTGGAAAAATTAAAGATGAGATTGTAAAACCTTTCAGGTCTTCCATCAAGGCTGAAAATGACATTCATCAAAAGCTGTTGCACTAATATTAATTAGTGTCTGTCCGTTATGTCAGCGTGTTTCTGCTTAATTAATTGACTTGCAGAAATAAAAGCAAAAACAAATTGCAGCCAACAGTCAAAGCCAGAAAGTAAACTACAGTTTCAATGAGCTGAAACTATTCGTGGATCAGTTAGCCGAGCGACAGAAAACTGTTTTAATTCTCAATTAGCAGTTGAAGTTGTTTAATTAGGCAAAGATAAAATAAAAAAAGAATTGCAGGTTCCGGCTCGACAACAAGAGACAACTCTCCCTCTGCTGGTTTGTGTGTCATGTCTTTTAGTTGATGGAGCCTGACTTCCTCAGTGAGTGGAAGGTGTTACCCGTGTGCAGCAGTGGTGCGATCAGCACGGAGGACATCGAACAAGTAGAGCTCCTTCATCAGTCGAACACTGTCCTCTGCGGCCGCTTTGGGAGTCGGAGCCTGGAGGAGGAACTCAACTACGTCAGCATAACAAAGCCTCCGTTCAAACATGCACTCCTTTACATCGACCTCATGGCAATTCAACACGGTGTTTCATCATTTTGATTTATGATGACTGCATGGATGAATAAATGAACATCCGGCATGACAGCCCGAATGCTTGTTCTCCACCATCGTCTCTCTTTATGTTAATGTACCGGCATGTCTCAATGGAGCCATAAGAAACATTAAATGTAAACATGAGATAATTATGTTGAAATCCTCATTACATCCTGACAGCAATGGAGGAATCCAATGCTCTGACAAACAAAGAGAACAAACCCTGTATCCTCCTGCCTTGCATCCTCGTGTCTCCCCTTAAAAACAGTGACCTGGTTCGGCCGACATTATATCGTCTTTTGTCAAAAACGAAACCTCGGGATGTCCTTGTGCCCCGACAGTCTAAAGAGCACACAGGTAACGGCTACGTCGCAGAATCACTTCAATAAAGGCCATGTGTTGCACCCTAATCCTCAAATACAGGCAAATTGTAGTAAACAACAAAAAAAGAGTAGACTTCTACATTTAGTAGAACTTCTGCCACTGGAGGTCAGCAAAGACTAGATTGTCAGCTACTGTTCAGTGACCCGGCTGCTGCTGGTCATGTCTGAAGGCCTTCAGGGAGGTTAGTTGGTCACATGGTTCCACATTTTGTTCCTTGTTTGTTCGGTGGCTACTTTACTAAATTACAGCAGTAGTGCCCAAACCTTTCTCAACTCAAACAAAATGCACGACTCGGTTTTACATCGTGGCTTCTAAAACGTTGTGACGTTTATGTTTCATGGTTCATGTGCTGCAGACCCTCCTGTTTCTTCTTCTGTTGCTGGACTCTGAGCCCAAAATAATAAAGTCCTCACTCTCAAATTATTATTGTAATGTGGCACCTTGATCATATCGCTCCTCACTATGCAGGAATATCTTTATATTTGATATTTGAATATGATACTATATATAGTTATTAACAAAAAGGTTTCTCTTGCCAAACAAAAGAAGATTGAGCAGCAGTGACTTGCCTTGTGGAAGTACAGGTATCCCTGAGTCAGCTCATCAGAGCCCTCTCCAGAGAAGATCACCACACTGTCAGACTTCTCCTTGATGTACTTTGCAACCAAGTACATCCCTAGAGCAGAAGAAGGGCTTACTCACACAGATATGGCATATGAAATAGTCAAATCAGAATATAAATATCCTCAACTGAATCGGGAAAAACACGCCACAGTTTAAGTCCCAAATATTAATGATTAATAATCGCGCATATAGGAACCTTTGAAAGACGGCTACAATTATGAAGGACGATGTAAACAGCCTTGATGATTGATTATCATTGAAGCATGTGAATCAGGCTCACACTACGAACAGATGTTCTTTGCCTGTGGAGCATTTCCTGTGCCAAAAATGAATTAAAAATAAATAATGGCATAGAGCGATGCCAACTTTAACTGTTGAAATAACAAATGACCACATTCAAAAACATATGCTAACATCTATTAATTAAATTAAATGCACTTCATCTTTAAGTGTACGATGTGATCTTAGCTCCTGTTTTCCAGACTTCGATAAAGTTGCATTGCAGTCATTTATTCTGTTTTATCAATGCATCTCATGATGCATCATTGATTGTACTGCTGGGTCGTGGCCTCTAAATGTCCCATGCGTTGCCTCCATTCACCTCTTTCGTCACTGAACTAATCTCACTAGATCGCCTGTGTTTCAGACGAGTCAATCGGGAGGAAAAGGAATGCAGCGCTGCAGCAGAAATGTGAGGCGGCCTTTCACAGATGTGGAAACAAAGCACTGAACTGCTCCACTGCTCCTCCACTACCGATAGGCTAAACCAAATGGATTCAAATCCACTGTGAACAATGTAGATGTCTTTTCTTAATCATAAGCGGCAATAAAGTTAGTTTATGCGAATGAATGTCACGAATTGGACCTCCTACCAGTGGTGTCTCTTATTTCTTACATAAAATGTAAGAAAAAACACTCGATAGGCCACATTATGACACTTGGTATAAACTAGAATTGTCACCATACCAGACATTTAGTAGACAATACAAATACCAGTGAAATTCCACAATTTTCGCTACCCCATTCAATATCCACGATAAAAAAAATGTATAAATAAATAAACACTTAGAGCTGTTGAAAGGTAAACAGGTCATAATTCCCGCTCTAATATCTATTTTATATTGCTGTAAAAAACATCTCCTTCAAACAACTGTCTAAAGATTACAGTCGAGCACTTAACGACAACGTTATAATTGACCATTGTCTACTGTTTATTTTTACTGAATAGAGAGTGAACACATCACCATGAAACTCAATGCATCTCCATTAATGTTAGCCGTTAGCTCTGCTCTGTGTGCTAACAGCTAACCTTAGCTAGCTCTCTAGCTCTCCTCCTGCCGATCTCAACACAGATTTGTTGTTCACAATGTGTATATATATCTATAGATATAGATATAAAACACTCACCGACAGAGGCGCGTACGGTGGTGATGTCATAGGTCTCCAGGTGATGGATGACTTCCTCGACAGCTTGGGTGCCTTCTTCTGCAGTGAAGTTCACCTCGTGGTGTTCGCTGCCAATGTGAGCTGCAACCTGACGAGTAAAAACACAACAAACCTCATATTTGTTTTGTCCTTTTTTACAAGGACTTTGCTGTTAAACAATTCAATGATAATTAAAATAGCTTTACTAACTATTAGTAATGCTATAAAATCTGTTATGTTAACAGTGTATTGTCACACACATAATATTTTATATTCTGTATAAAGTATTTGTTCAGGACTTTCAAATAATTTGTGAACCTTTAGGAAATCGTTTGTAAACAGGACATAAGATAGATGAACAGATATTTGTAATGCTTTGTTAGTGATAAATAATTAGTTTGTAAACCTTCTATAATCATTTTTGGATGGCTATTATGAAGTTGCAACTGATGAATATAAGACATTTTGAAATAGTTAAAGGTGCTCCATTGCCTCCACACGGCTCTCAACATGGCCTCGGTGCTAAAAGAAAGCTGAAAGGAGCTGCCATCGTGATCAGTGATGTGACCCTTCACACAAACACTTCTTTCAGAAGCACCAACCTTACGAGCAGCTAAGACGTCTGGGCTGTCCTCTGACCCGATGGAGAAGGTCTGGATGGGATACTGCAGCTTCTCCTCCTTGGCCAGCTTCACCAGCGTAGCAGCAACCAAACTGGAGTCCAGACCACCTAGAGAGGAGACCACATGAGTGAGGATCATCAACACAAGCTTACCAAGAAATAATGAAATTCAGGCTACGCTAGTGACAACGTAACAACTACTGACCATGTGACTGGGCTGCATGAGGTGCAGTAAACTTCTATTTTAAGCAAATCACATATGTGGACAGAACTGATACCAACAAGTGTGTTGCATATTGAAAATATGCTGACAGAACTGCTCTGTATTTTCTATTATCTCACCAATACTGTTCATATGTCTGCTGTATGTGTTTAGCATTCACATAAGACCACCACATTCTTGGATCTTGGCAGTCAGTCATACGGCTGCTCACAACAGCATTTCTAACAGGGACATTTTGGACCAAAATAAATTAGTTTCAATGGAAATACAATAATCAGGGGACTCAGCAAAACAAAATCCAGATCAAATTTCACATTGAGTTTAATGTATGTGAACTTAGACATGTTAATTTTAGGGATGTATTGATCTATCGGCCGATAACGGCCTTGTTGACCGGCCGATGTTTATCTGTTGCATTGCAGCTGCTGGGTTGGTAACCTGACAACAGTTACCAGCTGCTGAGTCAGAGAAGAAGCCGCCTGCTGGTCATGAGGATGGGTGCCGTGCACTGTGCGCTCATGTGGTTGGTTTACAAATGAAAGGGCTTTGAAGCATTCTCTTTTTAAGAATCTTATTCATGTGAAAGATTATATCAAAGGTTGTGACATACAGTACATTTGTATTATTGAATTTGTGCTCATGCAAAGACAGTTTAATGAATTGGTGAATGACTTTTAAGTAGATCCCTTTTTACAATTATTTAGCAAACAAAATCGGTATCTGCATCGGCCAAATTGTTGTTTTAAACATCGGTATCGTGAATCCCTACTCATTTTCAGTATTTGTCTAAACCTTCTCGACAGCGCTGATCTTTGAGGGAACGGAGACGAAGAAAGTCCCACATAGAGTAAAACGATCATATCCTCTGTGTCACACCATCACACCAGGCTAGTTTTTGGTACAGGAGGAATTAGCATGCGAGGAGACAGTGTGTTCATATAAAGTATGCTATGTCATTTTCCATATTTTAAATTACCTGACAGAAGACAGCCAATTCTCCTTTGAGCCATGAGACGTTTCCTCACGGCGTTCTCAAACAGGGCTCTGATGTTGCTTTTCACCGTTTCCTCATCAAAACCTGCAGAGACATCAGTGAGATGAAACTCATCAAAATTGTTTACCAAATGAGTAGATATACAGGAGTCAACAATGAACGGTTTCATACTTGTAGGCAGTCTCTCCACAGTGTCGTAGACGGCATGGGCGGGCTCTTTTGTGCAGCAGTGAAACTGATCCATCTGAACGGACTCAACTTTTCCGTTCTGCTTCAAATCAAAGGCTTCGAAGTGCCCAGGGAGCAGGGCCACGATGTTGGCAGGGGAAGCCGTTGAATGGGTGATGTCCGTGAGTCCTGTGATCAGAATAACAACAAGTTGAGCAACGCTAAAAAAAGCTGTAAAACGAGTACGAGAGACCCAGATTCACAGGGTGTAATGAACTATCCCGTTACCTTTGGCTTCGGAGCAGACTGCAAGAAATCCATCGTCCGTGAGGAATTTGAACAAAGGCCGGACGCCGTACGTGTCTCTCCCCAGAAAGACTTTTCTGTTGGCAGTGTCCAGCAGAATAAAAGCAAAGACACCATCCAGCAGAGAAGACATCTTCTGGATGCCGAAGCGGTGATACAGATGGAGCAAAATCTCACCATCCACTTTAGTCTGGTGGTCAAAGTCAAACTGCTTACTCAGCTGAAAGAAAATGGAAGAAAATACCACAGACGGGGTTATTTTAGACGCGTTATTAGAACTGCGTTTCCACCAGGTAAAAATGTATGCCCAATGTCATTGATTCCACTTTGTCCCCAGTAGGGGAAAAAGAAAATCCAAAATATCCAATATCGCTATATTATGATTTGTGATATTGTATCAATTCTCAAAAACACTGTAGATTTTGTATTTATTAGTTTTCATGCAAAGATTAACTCAGTCCACGCTTTATGCAATTTGTAAAGATGTATGCCCTCAGTATGCCTTCTCAAAGTAGAGCTATGATGTCGGGTGTTACAGGGACTGTGATAAATGCAAATGCAGATCCAACTGTTCTGATTCCATAAAAAAGTAAACATATTCTTACTCAGATATTATGCATATGGCGGTGTGTTTTTTATACTACGAAAAAAACTGAATATATTGCCTTGCGTACAGTACCGCAATATAGTGACTCGTAAGCCCTGAGTCATGATTCATATCGTATCGCCAGACTCTGAACTTGCTTTTGAGATTTCAATATGTTTCAAGTGTTCTGTAGAGTCTAACCAATGAGTCCGCAGGGGAAACTTATTGGCCAATATTATCTTATTACAGATATATCAGTGTCACATGATCACTGTTTCCGTTACAGTTTTGTTCATCAGATGAGTGACAAGTCTATTTTACATTATAAAATGGCACACTCTCTTTATATATCAAACTTTAAAGATTTTGTTTACGTAAAAAATATCCATAAAATCTAGAGTGATAATATCAGCATCAGTCACAAAAACTGGTTTAGTAATATGACAACTGGTTAGTTGTTAAACAGAACTAAGGCACTGTGCATGTCCTCTCAAAGGTCCAATGGGATCTACTGGCAGAAAAGGAATATGATATTAATAAGATTGTGTTCTTCAGTGTAAAATCACCTGAAGCTAAGAATCTGTGTTTCTGTTAGCTTAGAATTAGGCGTATATATCTACAGAGGGAGAGGTTTCTACAGTAGCCCAGAACGGACAAACCAAACACCAACTCTGGATAGAATCGTTAGCATTTCCTCGTGGGCCACCGTAGTTCTCCTACACGCTTGGCCCGCGGGAGAAGTTTCAGTTGGTTGTCATCTGCAGCCTCACCACCAGATGCCACTATATCCTCCTACACACTGGACCTTAAGAACAGAGCTCCTCAACCCTCCGCTAACACCGATGGTATCGCAGAGACGCTAGCGTGTCTTACCGTGTGATGGTTATAAATCTCTCCATTATAGCAGAGCCACAAGAAAGGGAACTTCTTGATGCGTAGGGGCTGCATACCATACAGCTGGTCCACAATAGCCAGCCGGTGGAAGCCGAAACAGCAGTTGGTGAAGCCGTTGACGTTCTCAAAGCGGAAGGCATCGGGGCCCCTGTGAGCGATCTTCATGGCACTGGTGCACTGGACCGACAGACACTCATCACTGCCAAACAAAGCCCAGATTCCACACATTTCACAGCTGTGGAAAAGGGACAGAAACAAAGACAGACAGACACAGTGTTGATTAGTGAGCAGTTTATAACTATACAATAAAACATTAATAACCTGAAAGGGTAAATACCGTGGCACACAAACTAAATGTAGTCCAGAACCAAGATGAATTGTTTTTTATCATTTGTGGAAAACTAATACAATGTTTCCAAAGTTTTCGATTTCTCAGAAATGTTTGTAAATATATGTAAAAATATCCAATTGTAAGGATTGGCTAAAAACAGCTGAAAACCAAATTTAAATATGAAGATGTATTCAGTCCATAGAATCTAACGTCAATGAGCTAGTGCGAGTGATCAGCCGCATGAGGGGCCAATGCAACACAACGTGGTCAGAAGTTTGGTTGTTTCACCCGCACTTGTGCTGATTAACAGGATCGAATTGCGCATAGAAAGAACAACTGTACCTTCTCGCGTTCAGCGGGAGATTCATTTCACAGCACCGAAACTAACCTTACCAAGCCTTTAAAATAATTATTGAGTTGTTTGTTATTAATATGTATTCATAGTACAAAATGCTAGTCAGCTCAGCACCACTCCAGAACACTTGAATTTATTTTTAACACTTTTAATCTATTTTAAAGTTATTAAAATAGCAGACCTACGAAAAGTAATTCATAAATTCAATTCACAGAGCAGCTAATCTGAAAAGCTGAAAAACAGGTCTGACTCCGAACGTCAATCAATCACCCTTGACCCTCCCCACCTGCACACATGTCTCCAGGCCCAGACGGCGTGCCCCCCTTCCTGTCTGAAAGTCTGTGGTGACCAGCCGCCCCCTACGTCACACGGATCTACAGATCAGTGGAGCTGTGTGCAGTCCCCTCCTGCTTCAAACGCTCCACGATCATCCCGGCCCCCAACAGATCAAATGACACCATGACGTCTGTAGTCATAACATCCTTTGAGAGACTGGTGTTAACCCATCTGAAGGACTTTAAAAGACCACCTGGATCCCCTGCCGCGTCATACCATGTTAACAGGTCAGTGGATGATGCAGTTAACACGGGTCTGCACTACATCCTGCAATACCTGGACTCTGCAGGGACATATGCAAGGATCCTGCTTGTGGACTGCCTTTCAGCACCATCATCCCAGACATGCTCTGCTCCAAACTCACCCAGCTCACTGTCCAAGCCTCCACCTGTCAGTGGATCACAAACTTCCAGCACCCGGACCATCTGTTAAACTTTTTCAAGTTTGCACAGCTGGCTCTCTGGTGTGGTCAGAACCGGGAGCCGAGCGCTCTAAAGATGACAGTGGGCTTCAGGGGAGCTCCACTACGCTGCCCCCAAAACATCATAATGAACAGGTTTCTGGGATCTGAAGTGGACTTTCGACAAAGACACCTTGAGGAAAAAAAGCCTGCCCTCCATCCAGGACTTATACACCTCCAGAAAACCATTTGTTCACGTCTTGTGCACATAACAATCCTGTCTGTTATTGAACTTTATCTGTCCAGCTTTGTTGTCCCTAGCTTTCATTTCTATGCCTGTAAGTACATCAACTTGCTTGTATGTGCACGTCTACTTGGCAAATAAGGTGATTCTGATTAACATATGTTCTAAATAACACCAAGCTCCTTTCAAAATCCTACCTATTAAAACTTTGAATAGCTCTGGCCAAACACGTGAGAAGCCAGCAACATGGCTACGGAGCTGTCATATATTATTATGTGGTATTCTTCTACTCGGCACAGGCAAAGCTGCACATGCTTCCGTATGTCAGGCAGGTTGATCTATTCCCAGCACCCTCCTCCGCCTCATGGTGGTCCGCAGCGGGGAGCTTCGCAACGTGCCTGCTGTACCGTGCTAGGATGTCCATGAACTAAGATGCTGCCTGGTGGCTCACGAATACGCCGACCCCATTCAAAATTGGCCAGTAGTTATTCGCCATGGGTGCATATACTTTTAATTGAGTAGAGTACTTTTTAAAAACTCCGTTCGAGTGAAAGTCACTATTTCATTCTAACGAGACAGATGTACAACACGAACGAACAAACACTAGCGAAGCCGCTGGACTGACCTTGTTCTTCAAGACGCTATCCGTAGCACTGACGGCTAAAACAGTAGCGTCTCTTTGATGTACAGTTATGATGCAACCGCACTGACTCCCTTTGGTCAATGCAAATCATGTTTAACCGGAATCAGTGAATGTGTCTTCAAAATAAGAGCGTACAGCCACGTTGTAGTAGTGAGGGAAAAGCAAAACATTCTGCCACAAATTACACTATGTGTCAACAAATTGAGAGAATAAACTACAGCTGGACAATACAGCAGTTAGTAGTTTCTAGTTGGATAGCTTACATACTAGCAGTGGTGAGATTATGGAAAAACGTGTCAGTCATATGACTACATACTGTATGCAGTCCATATACTAAAAAATATATGTTCAATTGTTTTGATTGCAGAGGCCTTTACTTAGCTCATTCACATTTAATTGTCTTCCAAATAGCTTGTAATTCTTCGGTGAATGATTTATTTTGAAGGCTATATCCACAGACGAGCGGGATGTTACTTTAATGTTGCCAGTTCGACGATGCAGCCTCTTCTCCTGTCAGTTCGATGTAATGTTGCATCACTTACAGATCGTGGTGAAGGATGTATACAAATACTCCCTGTTGCAAGTAAAAGTCCTGCATATGTATATGTATGTAACATATGTTACTTGAGTAAAAGTAGGTCGGCCAATAAGGAAAATGCACTTAAGGGGAGACACTTCAGGTTAACGAGGTAACACATTTAACTGATAGATATCACTATACTTCCCCTGTTGATTACTTACATCAAGGCAAGTATTTTTCTGAATTACAAGTTTTCTGAAAATGTTTAAATATGCAAATGAGGTACACCTTATCAAAAGTGTTCATTTGCAAACATTTCCAGAGCAGAAATCTGAACATGTTTCATCTCGTTGTTTGGTTAGCTGACAGCCAACTACCAGTACACACACTGCTGAGTCAGCCTACATTGCTGCTACACAGGTGGAGAGCTTGTTGAGTTTAATTTTGTTTTTGGCAGGATTCTATGAAACGTCTCATACAACAACTTTGAGCCGATTGCCTGCATATATCAGCGGTTGTTTTTTTTACTTTAAATAAATTGTATATTACGATGCCTTAATGTCCATTCTTGTCTAGACATAGGTTAGCCAATTGTGCGTATTCATTCAATCACACATTACAGCAGTGGTCGTTGCAGACACACCTTGCGGAGATGTGCACTGTACTGAGTGCACCTTTCTAGTTCATCATGTTATTAATGATGCATCATGTTTCGGTTGTCCATCCTCTCTGTCTGCAGGAACAATCTGTATTATCATGAATAATTGAGTTCTTTCAACACTGAACTTACACATATTACCAAACTAATTTAATTATTTACAAATTCATGTTTCTGTTATTTCTTCCAAGTGACAGCTTCATAATTTACTTGTTTTGTCCAACTACAGTTCAAAACCTTTAAAGCTCTCATGTAACCGTCCCTTTGGTCAACGTCTTGTGTAAACGGTGTGTCAAGTTTAGGTAGTCCAAGTGACGGAGCTGAAAGTAATGCGCTCTATATGTCATTAAAGGCAGCAGTCGAGGAGTCAGTCCAGGTCAGTTTGTTATGCGCAGAAAGATGTTTACCATGAGTCATGAGAGAGGGGTGCCTCTCTTTCTGAGGAGTATGGAGAAAAATACAGTGGCCAAGTCGACGAAGGAAAAATGGGTCGTGTCTGGAGGAATGAGTGACAGAATGTTGTGTTGATTAGAAACTTGAGATGCTTGCGGGTGCACCGAAGCATTACTGCTTGTAAATCTTGGACAAATCGCCACTCAGTTGGTTCCCCCAGGTCTCAAATTCTTTACCGGAAAAATTGGTGTGCGCACCAGTGAATCATCACACTCGATTATTACACCAGCCTCCAATAAAAACTCAAAAACGGGTATAATACCATCAATAGCCTCTCAGTGAATATTGCTTCATGCATGGGCGTAAATCAGAATTTTGGGTGAACCACCAGAGGTGTCGCCCCCTCACCAGTTCTACGTCTATGCACAGACCATAAAGAGGAGGGCACCTAGGACAGGTCAGCCATGTTGACAGATGGAACATTTGAAACCATGGTGTGTGTGTTGATCAAACATAAGTTGAGTGACTCTTTTTGCTGTTGGCAGTGATGTACATCTTCTCCTCTTCATGCTGCAGGGACGACCAGGGGACACATTTAGATCCTCGTATTCAAATAGTTCAGTGTGAACCCTCCAGAGAGTATTAAACAGGTTTTAGTTTGACATCCTCTCATGTGTTGCTCACCAGGTGTCGTCTTTGACCTGCAAGCGCCAGCGCTCTGCTGCTACTGGAGACCGACCCCAGAAGAGGAGGAGGAGCTCCGTGGCCCGTCCTTCTCAACCTGCTAAGACTCCAGAAGTGTTGAACCGGGTCCCCTCTCCCTGCACCACAGCTCTTGACTCTCCTGTCTCTGTGTGTTTTCTTCCAAAGCCTCGGGCCTCCATCCAGCCTGCAGACCTGCCGGTTGCCTCCAGTGTGGCCCGGCCCCCGGCCCTCCTCGACTCCACTGCACCACGACGGCCCTCTGATCCACAAGCGCTCTGAGGAAGAGTACCAGCTACTCTACCACCAAGTTGTGGACGATATGCTGAGGTGTGTTGTGTCAAAAATCGATCTGATGATTATCACATTTTCCGATCACTTTACTTTTTCACTCAATTTATTCCATGTATTAAATTTTGAATCTCTTGTCTCGTTATGATTTAATCTCTGTGTCTTCCTCTCGTCACAGGTTCAAGAACGGCCGTCTGCATCCGCACAGCTCAACACTGGGACGTCTCATCTAGCAGAAGCTCTGGGAGAGACTGGACCGTCCCACGTTGACAGAGACAGCTGACAAGGACGGACAGGTGCACGTGGACGTCTCATACGGGGTCGGGGTTTATCCTCCTGTTTATTTTCTGGACACTTCGGAAGAACCCATGAGCTAAAATAATGATCAAATATGATCAGACCTGTAAATATTATTGTAGTAAATGTTTAAATGTAATAGGTTATGTTATGTTATGTTATGTTATGTTATGTTATGTTAAGTTTAAGTAATCTTCTTCACAGCTGAAGAATCCTCTTTTTGTTTGAGTCGGTAAATGCAGTCTTTGTCCACAAGCTTTTTATTCAGCTTCAGCCTCAACAGTTCCTGAAATCATCTTCTAGAAAACAAACAGCCTCTGACAACCAGCTAAAGCACCTTCCTCCACCCTCAACCTACAACCTCCACCATCAGCCTAAAAACAAACCATCCATCTTAACCTGCTGACTCCGAAAGGACTAACCCACCTCCACCTACAGCCTCTGCCAGCAACCTGCAGGTGCAGCTGCAGGTGCAACCTCCACCTGACAGCTGCCATCTTAATATCCACCTACAGGCTCTACCAACAACCATTACCGCTGCCTCCACCTGCAGATCCTCGCAGACACCCGCCACCCGAACCTTCATCTGCAGCCATCAACCTCGGCCTCCACCTGAAGATGCTGCCAGATGACTCTAGCTCCGCCTGAAGCCTCCTCCATCAACCTGCACCGCTGCCTCCTCTCCTATCGCCATGTGAAGACCATAGAGGAACAGCAGGGGCCGATGAGGATGATCCCTTCTACCAGAGCTGTGTACCAGAGATGCTCCGTCCTCCTCCACATCCTGCACATTCGCCACCGACTGCTGCTGCTCCTCTCCCAAACTGAGAGTGCCCCTCCCTGTCTCAGTTCCACCACCGCCAGATTAGTGGAAGTCTGAAGGATGCAGAGACGGCCAGTTAGCTTGCTCTGTTACTGTGCACGTGTAAACCTTTTCACTGTTGCTCAATAAATGTCCATCATTCTCTGCAGTCATCAGATCAGTCGTTTGTGTCCATAAAACAGACACGTTCATATTAGAGATCAGAGTCATTTTTTTATGTTTTTTACTTCAGTTTACCAGCAGATATTTTTACTTAATTTTACTTTCTGATAAATGAGTTGATACAAATTATTTATTGGTTAAAAATGCTTATGTTTATAATTGTAAAATAATAAATCATCATGTCTTATGAAAGTCATGTCTTCAATGCTTTATAAGCACAATCATAACACATTATAATATACCTATAAAGCCTTATAACAAGGCGTCCTATGGGATAATCTCATCACTGTTAATCAAGGCATCACATGTATCACCCGCATTAACTTGTCACCTTTTTTTCTGGCTGGTTTCAGTAAAGATTCTGAATCTTTCGCTGGTCTTGTTGTAATCAGTCTGTCGAGGAGGAAACTCGTTTGTTTGGAACTTGTTTTTGTTTTTAAGATCCACTGATTTTATATCAAATTCTCTTGCAATTCTTCACAATCTGTAGTTGTCTTGAAGGAAGACTTTCTTTCAGTGGTCTTGGATTAAAACTGCTTGCAGTCATCTGAGTGTTCCTGTCAGTGGGTTTAGTGGGAATACTTGTTGGTAGTTTTTTCACCATTTTGTATTAATTTAACATCTAAAAAGTTGATTTAAAATTTGTGTCAAAAGGGAGAGTTGGAGTCAAACTGTTCAAATACATTTTAAATTCTTCCAGCTTTTCTAACTCACCACTGAACTCAAGACAAATATCATTACAGATCAGCCCCAAATTGTGATGTACTGACCACAGTGGTCATTGTGTTAAATACAATCCATTTGAAAAAATGACTCATCAAAATTAAAGTAACTCTCGGTGAAAATCATCTCAGCTCTCTTGACCACAAAATCTACCGACAACATTTGGTTCACATCAATGGACAGAAAGTATCTCAAAGCATTCACATCGTCCTCATGAGGAACAGAATGAATCCACATCTCTGGTTACTAGTGAATCCTTCTCATCAACAATGACAGCTCTGCTCTTTAGCAGCATGTCAGTGTGTCTTACTGTAGGGGGGCAAAGCGTTCACCAGCTTCTTCATGTGTGAGTCCACAAAGATTTGAGACTTGAGATGAATCCTCATATGTTAAGTTCAACTGTTACTATTTAGTTTGGATACAACTTTTTGTATTTCTTATTTAAACCACAAGATGGTGCCATCATATTTAAAGCACACACAGGTGACACGTTAATGCAGGTGATACATGTTATGGTTTGATCACCAGTTATAGGATGCCTTGTTATGTGTCAACATGTTTTTGGAAATGTATAAAAAGTTGTTTGTAACTTAGACTTCTTGCTCGGCCCCTGAAGAAGACGCATGGGGAAATGTTGGGCTTTTGATTCAGCACAATGTTGTTGAAATAAATAGAGATTGATGAAGTGAACAGGTGTGTGTGTGTGTGTGTGCTGTCCTCCTTCAGACAGACAAGAGTTCCAGCAGCAGCACAAGTTTGATGAGGTTGAGTTGTTTCTTTGTTTGAAATTCATGAGGCTTCATAAAACTCTTTTTAAGGGTTATAAAAAGGGAACATAAAACGATAGTTTTCTATAGTACTGATACATTTCAGTTAATAGACTAAGACTAAATCTAAATTTGTTTAAAAAAACATTACAAGCCAGCGAGTGAGCAGCACCGTACTGTTTCTAAAAAGAGTAACATTTAAAAACAGGGTGATGAAAATAATCTGTTGGTGAAGTCATTTACACAAAAACCTACAAATACGCCTTTTATTTTTAACCATACTGTGTTCCCCTACATTTAAGATGTATGACAGTGGTGATGAAGTTATTAATAATTATCAAAACTTCATAAACTTCTTCAGAGTTACATTTTTTATGTAGATCACCACTTTGTGTTTAAAAGTCATCAGTTTGGCTCTTTGCGTGAAGAGGTTCTCGATATGATAACTGAAAGAAAAGCAATAATAATATACTGAAATGAAACTTTAAATAATATGCATACATAATATGTAAATATACAACAATTATGTATAGACGTGACTGTCAAAACAAAATGGACATAGTTGCTAGGTTACGTCTCAGCGCTTCATTAAAAGCACTGTCAATCCTGCCCATCCTCAGCTGTGTGGTCCAATTAGTCCGCTGTTTTTCATTATCTTGATCCACAATCCAAATAAATGTCAAATGTCACAAGGACAAATTCCTGCAACAATAACTCCAAATATAAACTACTAAAACCATGCGAACACACACCTCAAAACCAGTGGTGGGCCGTCAGGGCCAGCTAAGCCTTCTCTGCTGGCCTAAACAGAATCACAGTTATAGCTATTTTATAATTTAATAATTTTTCACAAATACACTACATGTATCGTCATTTTTTTCCCATTAGTTTATTTTCTCATTGCACAGCTCCTGTCTTCCTCTGTTGCTCTGCTTCCAGCCTGCAGCGCTGCTTCCAGTGCAGCTTGTTTTAAGGAGAGATTTTATTCAATCAGATTCAGCCTCTATGTCTCTATGTAAGGAGAGGCCCGATGCCCGCTAGAGAGCCTTTGCAGTTTAAGTAAATGGGGACGATATTGTTGATTGTCATAGTCTTCAACCAATCAGATCTTTAGTTTGACATGCTGGGTGTATTCTTTGACGTGCCAGTGGTACCCAGGTAGCCTCCTAAGTACCTCTGCATTAACGTGCACCGTGATTGGTCAGTGGGCCAGCGTGACTTTTGTCAAACAGAAAGCTAGCTAGCAGATGTTAGTATTTAGTAAGAGTTCAGGTTGAAACATATGTAAGAGAAGTTATGACATTTTTAGCGTTTTGCTTGGTTTAGATTCTTTTTTTACCTAGCTGTGTTTTTTTAACACTCAATGGCTGAAGGAGGAGAAACGGATTCCTGGAGAAGGACATTTCCAGAAAAACTGGACATCGTATCAAAGGGTCGGTCAACCCCACAGCTAGCAGCACTGACCCAGCATGGGAAAGGATTTGTACGAACGGTATTTCTGTCTGACAGCAGCGGAGAAGCATTACACATTTTATGGCTTCTTTTGGAGAGACCCGAGTGGATCTACAACTCAACGAACACGTTCGCAGGAGGACTCTGGCTGGAACTGACCTGCACCGATGTTCTGTACAACCGCAGTATTAAACTCTTTGTTAACAAAGAAAGGAGGATGGACTTTGTCTTTAAGTGAACAGCAGCTTTGGTAAGTGAACTGCTTTTGTTTTTTTACATCTGCAGTAGCGTTACTACTGTGTTAATGTGTCTATCGTGTCGTTTTTATGAATAATATGAATGGCTCGTGCTCTACGCTGCAGTGTTGCTGGATTGATTTGTCATGCTTTGTTATCATATAAATATATGTCACTGGTTCTTGTGAGTTTGTTCTTGTCATTATGTTAATGACAAGATTAATACATTATTAAGTATTTGAAATGAGCAAATGATTAATCTGTAGTTTTAAGCATTTTAATTAATATTACTTCAAATTAATCTAATTATAAAGCAAGGAATGTTTGTCTGTCTTTTCTTTGCATATCTCAAGAACTGCACCTCCGATCGGCTTCACACTTGGCAGGTTCACAGGGAACATTATCACTTTAATGACTTTGCCCCCTGCAAAATAACTCTAAGTTGGGCCCAGCCGCTTGTACATGTTAGTGCCCATCCCTCGGCTGTGTTCAGAATCGCATACAAACGTAGGCCTACTGCATACTACATACTCAATCAGCATGTACCGCAAACTGCCTGTAACATGAAAGATATAACTATAGATGAGTATGATTTCATAAGAAGACTCTTCACACAATGGGTTCATTGAAGTATGCAAAGTGACGACCAGGCAGGTTTCAAGTAGTCTGGACGTAGTCTTTGTGATGTCACCCAGAGGTTTCTGTAGCGCTCTAGTTAAGCTCAAAATGGAGGGCTCCAGCGGTCCCCATTTCTAAAAATGGGAGAAGAGGTGGAGCTGAGGCCCAGGTGACTTAGCAGAAGAGACAGCGAGCTATTCAAAGAACTGGAGTTTCCGGCCCTTCCACGTTTGACTTCATTTCTCTGCACTGGCTTGGTTTCAAGTCTTCCCTATGTGATGGGCGTTAAACGTTCTTGCATTCTAAATTCCTTGCAATATTTCAATAGATGTGAAAAACCTTTCTTTATGCACGACATCTTGGAGGGAGTGGCACAATACGAAATGAAACTGCTATTACTGCACTTGATAGATGAGTACACAACATCAAAATAAATAGACAGGAGAATTAGCGTTTTAACTATGGTTATATGGAGCAAAACAACAAACCTCCGACAGTTAAGTTAGGAGAGGACTCAAATGACTTGGGGTTGAATGCCATCCAATCCTGGTGTTTACTTTGCAATCTACCACTTATCTTTGGAGACTTAGTTTGTCCAAATGATCAACCCTGGTATTTGCTACTGCTTTTGCTTCAAATTGTATACATTATATTTTGGCTTAGAAACACCACAATCAAACAGCATACAGGTGGCAGACATTTGATCCCAACAGAGTGATAATTGGTCCAGGTAAAATGGTAGCTTTAAATGTGCTAGACTGGGGCTATGAGATAGCTGAGACTATTCAGGTACCAATTGACACTGAGGTTTTAAATGATAGGCCAAACACCATGGAAATATGTATCAGCAGGTTTAGTTGTTTGTCTGACAGTCCATTGGGAGATGTCAGTTTTCTAAATCCACCATGTTGTTCTGAAAGATGAGCGGTTATTGTTGGTTACATTTGCCCTGCAAACAGTGTCTTGATGAGTATTTGAATGCATTTAAAGTTGTGTGTAAAGAGGACCTCATGTAGTTGATGTGAAAGAGCTTTTCTGTTACAAAGCATTTGATATACAAATGTCATACAGGTGTGATGACGCAAGTTTGTTTATTATGCCATACTGTTTCCTATGATGTCGTATTTTTATAGTTTTTCTTAAAATGTATTCTGTAAAATATGTTTTGATGTATTGCACATTTATTATATATTCTTTCAAAATAATAAAGTGTGCTTTGTTAAATACTGATATCTGATTTATTTAACTTGTTGGGTTTAAAGATAACCTTCCAGAGTAAGTTCTCACAGGTTTTAGTCATAATTTAAGTCTATATCGAGTGAAATTCAATTCCATATAGAGTGAAAATATACTCTAAATGGCATAACATATAACTCTAAATTGAGTGAAATGGCAGTACAGTTGTTTTCATTTTATGCTACATGAGTAAATGATCATCAAGTAGAGTTAAATATAAACACTGAATAGAGTAAAAAATACTCTGAATTATTAACTCTGAGGCAAGAGTAGATTTTACTCTATTTAGACTGGGACCAAATGCTATAGTTTTTACAGTAATTTTTTTTCAATTTGAGTAAAATTGACTCGTCACTGAGTTCTTGTCTGTACTTGTGTTCTCGTGGACTGAAACGTCATTAGCTGAAGTACTGTTCCAAATCAAAAGTCCGCATCGAGCAAAGCACGGTCCAAATGTGTGTACTTGGGACAGCCAAATATCCCAGAAGGCATTACGCTCCAGCAACAGGGAACAATGGCGGAGGAAAAGTCACACAACTGTTAGTTTAAATTTAAATCTTTTTAAATCTAAATACTACTGTTGTTAAGTCACGGAAAGTCATTTTAGGATTGTTTTATGCTGAAGTTAGTTGTTGAAGCATCACATCTGTGGTCCGTTTGTCAAGATTCAGCCAGCTTAAAAATCTGTTCCGACGATTTCGGAGATGCTAGCGGGAAAACTACAGTGGCAGTAAAGAGAGCTCATATTACCCGCCAAGAACAGCCTTATCTCGGGAGTCTTTTTGAAATTTGCCGGTGGTATTGACGTCTCCATATAGTGGTTAAACATGAGCTATAATTCGGTTTGGTTGAATCAAACGAAAGCTTAATTTGCCAGGCCAATTATGAAACCTAACACAGATAACACGGTTGCAGTGGGTGTTCTTTGGGACTGTGAATACATTCAAACAATCAGCTTCATAGTGTAGTAAATAATACCCTACTTTCAGGAGCTTAGGGACCCACCCACAGGCAAAGGGGTGGAGGCCGGTAGTGTGACTGCTGCCACCTGGCAGTGGTACTCGGTCATGGATGCTGCACTCCAGGGGCAGCATTCAATTAGTCCGCCCCTGGTTGTTGCAGCTACCTTTACTGTTACTACAGGTGGCACAGTCAGTGCACTGGCAAGGGGTGCCAGCCAGCTACAAAGGAAGAGGACCAGGGACAGAGAGGGTGTTCTGGACTTCATGAAAGAGCAGGCAGAGAGGGACGAGGAGAGGGACAGAGAAGAGGAGAGACAGAGGGCTGCCACAGAGAGATCAGACCGTCATCTTTCTCTGTTTGAGAAACAAGTTGTAAATAAATATGTTATGTTTGAAATTCAACCCAGGATATTCATTTTTGAAAGAAATTGTGTATATTTACAACAAAAAAACAATTACAAAGTCCTATTTTATACAGGTACAGTTATTTACAGTCATGCAGTTACATTAAAATGAGCCAGAACAAGAAAAAGAACATTGCAAAAACATATATACACCAACTTTATTTTTGAAATGTCTTCTAGTGGACATAACTACGACTAGATGTACTCATGTTCACCCAGACATGCAGAAAGCAGAACGCCTTCCTCGGATCTCGTTCCAAGACCCCAGACCCTTTCATCAGGGTTGTCCGTGTCATCCTCCATGTCATCTGGGCCTCCTCCTCCTCCTCCTCCTCCTAACACAAATGTTATGGAGGATACAGCAGGCACCGATCACCTTCGGGGCAAAAAGATGGAGCGCCATTTTTTAAAATCCCAAAGGTGCGTTCTAGGATGTTCCTGGCTCTCGCATGGTGCCTGTTGTAGCGGGCTTCCACTTGGCCTGTGAATAAACGTTTACATAGAAAATGTAAGGTGTATTTCAAAGTCAACAAAGTAATAATTTGGTGTGTGTGTTCGTTTGTTCTTACTTGCTACAGGTGTAGGTACAGGTATGGTGTCATGATAGCAACGGGACGCTGCAGACACGGGTAGCCTCCATCTCCCAACAGAAAGTACCCAGCTGGTGGCTACAGGGCCTGTCGGTACATCGGTGATCTCCGGAGCATAAGAGCATCGTGCACAGATCCTGGATTGCCGAAGTAAACATCCAGAAATGTGCCCTTGGCATCACAGATGCCCTGCAGTAGCACTGAGGGGAAAATGTTTCTGTTTATGTAACACGTCTTCTGTGGCTCTGCAGGAGGAAGAATCCTCACGTGGCACCCATCGATGGCACTGGCAGCCTCATGGTCAGCCCACACCTCCTCCACCTCCTCTGGTTCTGGGAAAACAAACGATATGCTTATCTTACACAGGTTTAATAATCATACTCATACAGTGATAAACTAATGGGATTCATGCTGATGAATATGAATAGACAGTGACAATCCTTACGTTTCATTTCATATGTATTTATTTACTTCGAACATGAGTAGACAAATAAGTAGAAAAAGGATACAAAATAAAATGAACAGTAAATATAGCAAACTGTCAATGAAAAAATTCTCGTTCTCAATAACAAGAAGCATTCGTAAAAAAAAACAACAAGCAACAAGCTAGGCCTATGATAGATTATTAAACTGATAAAAAGCACAATATAGCCAAACCCTTGAATCTACATTATTGCAGGAAATATTGATATTGAACAGTTTCATTGATATTGCACACGAGTGAATTGTTTCTACTGAAGCATGTTGACTATGTGTGACAGCAGGTGGAAGGAGCTCCGGTTTCTCTCCTTCACACCACGAGTGAAGCCGCCTCTCACAGAAGAAGCTCTTCATAAAGCCTGCACGCTGCTGAGGAACAGTTTCATGGCGACGTGTTTTAGTTGCGCTTTTTGTAGTCCTTCTTCGTTGTAGTTCCTCCATGGCAGACCTTGGTCAGTGACATCCCAGCGAGGAGTGCACTGCATCTTGAGGCTTAGAGTGTGTATTACCTTTAGTCACCACTAGAGAGCAACATAACTCTGATGTCCGTCAGCTGACAATGAGCCGCCAGAGCATTTTAGTCCATTGAAAAGTGGAATCAAACTAGAACACTTTAAAAAAAATAATGTGCAGCATCAATGGTTTTGTTTTCAAAACAACAGATCTAAATGTCTTTATGTGATGGACCTTAATTAACTGGTTCAGATCCTTTTAGACATAAATAACAATAACAATAACCTTTTTCTGATATTTTTCACAAATATTTTTCACGTATTTTTTGGATTTTTCTCAATAATTAGTTATATACATATTTCACCAATGATTTGAGGATATTTCTGACATTGTTTGTTTACATTTTTGAAATATGTTACAAACATTTTTCACTTTCACAAATAAATTTCACATCTTTTAGATAGTTTTCTCATGTTATAGTTCAGATATTTCACTTATACTGTAGGCAAATGTTGCATCTATCAGAGGAATAAAAACATCTCCATCAGTCTTAGTCTTTGCACTACATCGTTCTCTTACGTCTTTAGAGTCAGGTTTATAAATTGCAGTTTATTAAATTCTTTGGCTCAGTGTGTTGTCCTTTAACCACAGTGTTAGTGAGTGTTTCAATCCTCAGCTCCCCAAAGTATCGTAGGTGCATTTGGGTTCAGACCTGGGGATGAAGTTATCCTTTGAGGTACTTGTACTTTATTTGGCTACTTCTCTAATATTCTGAAATATTGTACTTATTCCTCCTCTTAATCTGACATTTTTAGTTACTAGTTGCACTACAAATTAAGATTTTTGCACACAAAACATATGAAGAGCTTATAAAATATGATGTTTTGCAGTCAGTTAATGAATTAGCCAGTTTCTTTGTAGGAATGTTGAGGTTTGGACTGTTGGTTGGACAAAGCAAACATTGTGAAGGTGTCACTTTGGGCTCTGGGTAATTCTGAAGATATTTCACTAGTTTACTGCCCAATCATTAACTAAAACAGTTAAAAGTTACAACTACAACAATACAATCCTGCTTTTACATCAGTTCATGAGTAATAATAATCTAATGATAGAATATATATAATAGTATAACAGCCACGGATTTTTCTGCAATGAGTACTTTACTTTAAATACTTGATATTTTTTCTTGTAACAGAGTATTTTTACAGTGTGGTATTAGTACTTTCACCACTGCCTGTGGGTAATGGGTATATCTCACGTTCTCACTGCGGTTCAACACGCAAACTCTTTCTTTTTACTTTTAGTGCATACTGCAGCTGCCCTTACAAAATACGCACTGTTGCATGCAGCATTCAGTTGAGACACACTACTTTGCACCTTGAACATCTTATACCCAGTGCAGAGGATTGTGGGTCAGAATAGCAGGGAAGCATGCTGGTTTGCATACTGCAAAATGTGACCGGATGCAAGAGGACATCCTGGTATTTTTGACATATTGGGACATAATAGATATTTTCCTGGTATAGTTGTATGGGTAATAGAACAATATCTGTGCATTTCCATACTACCCATACTACCATACTATTTAGGATGCCAGAAAAAGATTTTGTATTTTCGAATACATAGTATAGTAAAAAACACCAGGATGTCCCACTGCATCCCGTACGATTTTGCAGTCTGCAGGCCTGCAGGCTTTTCTGGCCACAATGCTCTGCGCTGCAGATATAAGAGTTAAATTTAGTCCAAGCTGCCATGTTATGAGAAGTAGTATGTCCCCATTGAATGCATACTGCATGCAACAGTACGTAATTTGTAAGGACAGCTGCAGTATGCACTTAAAGTAAAACGACGTACTAACGTCTATTCCTAACCACTTTAACTTGACCTCGATGGAAAACGTCACGAGGTCAAGGAAAGATGTGAAGGAGAATTCAGAAGGATTTAGGAAAAGCTTCATAATGCTGATTTGGTTCTACCATGATGAAATAACAATGAAGATAGACTATAAAAATCTGATATTACACTTCACCCCATGCATTCTTAGCATCAGGCTACATAAAGTGCTCTTTCAGTGACGAGCTGCTTCACCTGCGGTGTAAGGAGAGATACCGCTGGTCCTTCCATCCTTCACACTTCACAATCCTGCTCCCAGTCCACTGCACATACCAAAACTGACAATTCACTCATGTGCAATGTCAAACTGTTCAATATCAATATTTCCTATTGTGAATTTAACCATTCAGATATATTCAGCTTTTTTACTGCTTAATTCTTTATTGCCGGCAGAGCTTGTTTTTTTAAACTGAAGCTTGTTGTTTCTGCTGTAACACTATAAGTGACTGATGAAGCCTGATCTTATCTTAAACGTGGACCCTCGGTGAAAACGTTATTAAATAGGATGGAATTAAAATTCAAAAAGGAGTATAGGCCACCAGTCACAAAGATTAATTTGATAAATATTGAGTTAATTGTCTGAGTTATGGAGAAGGGGTATATGTGTGTATTTCTTCATACTCAGACATGTAATATTTATTTATGTTGTTAATCTATGTTGTTTATGAGGATTTCTTATTTGGCTGTTTGCTATATTTACTGTCTATATTTTATTTGTTATTTTAACTTATTTATTTTTACTTATTTTTTATGTGGTCAAAATAAATAAATACAAATAAAATAAAAATGGTTGTCACTGTCCACTTATATTTATCAACATGAATCTCATTAGTTCATGACTGTATGAGAATAGTTGTTCGGTCCAGTGTATCCTAAAGGAGATAAGAAGGGAAGCTTTTGGAGAACTCCACCAGCTGTTACACCAGCGACATGTGGCACAGCTGCATCGTGTGTTGTACAGCTGTATTTTATGATCTCTGTCACATGAGCATAACAGTGTTCATGACAACCTATATATACTATTCATTCAATTCACAACTTTATGTGGCATTATGTGACAAGAATATTCAAATATTCATCCTTATGATAATAAGTCTATGGATGTCACGCAGTTTTATTTAACACACACACACACACACACACACACACACACACACACACACACATTTACAGTGCCTTGCATAAGTATTCACCCCCCTTGGACTTTTCTACATTTTGTCATGGTATAACCACAGTTTCAAATTTATTTAATTGGGATTTTATGCAATAGACCAACACAAAATAGTCCATCATTTGGAAGTCAGGGGGAGGTTTACATGGATTTCAAAATGATTTACAAATAAAAATCTGAAAAGTGTTGAGTGCATATGTATTCACCCCCTTTACTGTATAACCCCTAACAAAGATCTGGTGCGACCAATTGCCTTCACAAGTCACATTTGCAAGTCACATAATTAGTAGATAGGGTCCACCTGTCTGAAATTTAATCTCAGTATAAATAAACTTGTCCTGTGAAGGCCTCAGAGTTTATTAGAGAGCATTACTGAACAAACAGCATCATGAAGACCAAGGAGCTCACCAAACAGGTCAGGGGTAAAATTGTGGAGAAGTATGAAGTAGGGTTAGATTATAAAAAACATCCCAAGCTTTGAACATCTCACGGAGCACCATAAAATCCATCATCAGAAAATCGAAAGAATAGATAGATAGATAGATAGATAGATAGATAGATAGATAGATAGATA
>NW_022280087.1:1294466-1308575 GCF_004355925.1 Anarrhichthys ocellatus | reverse complement strand
ATAGATAGATAGATAGATAGATAGATAGATAGATAGATAGATAGATAGATATAAACTTTATTTATCCCCAGGGGGAAATTAGTTTGAAGCAGCAGCAATTTACAGAGTAAAATATAACTTATGGAATGCACAATATATACAGTACAATAAAATAACAGAGCAGATATTGAATTTGAAGAAATAGATTAATAAAAAATAAGATAAAATAGAATAAAAAATAGAAATGCACAGTATGTACCATGAATAGAGTGGTATTAATTAAATTAACAACCAGTAAACTAAACAAACTGGACAGTAGAGCAAGGATCACCAACAACAAGCAACAACCATGTAGCGTTGTTGTAGTCATGTGAAGGACGATGATCTGGCCCGAGGTGTTTTATTATAAAGTCTAATGGCAGTGGGCAGGAATGTTTTTCTGAATCTGTCCTTGTGACAGCGGAGCTGGATGAGTCTGTTGGCACAAACAGAATATGGCACAACCACAAACCTACCAAGAGAAGGACGTTCACCCAAACTGACGTACAAGGAGAAAATGAATCAGAGGAGCAACCAAGAGGCCCATGGTAACTCTGGAGGAGCTGCAAAGATCCACAGCTGAGGTGGGAGAATCTGTCCACAGGACAACTATTAGTCGTGTACTCCACAAATCTGGCCTTTATGGAAGAGTAGCAAAGAGAAAGCCACTGTTGAAAAAATTCATCCAAAGGCATGTGGGAGACTCCAAGGTCAATTGGAAGAAGGTTCTTTGGTCTGATGAGACAAAAATTGAGCTTTTTGGCCATCAGACTAGACGTTATGTTTGGTGAACACCAAACACTGCACATCACCACAAACACACCATCTCCACTGTGAAGCATGGTGGTGGCAGCATCGTGTTCTGGGGATGCTTCTCATCAGCAGACCCTGGAAGGCTTGTAAAGGTAGAGGGGAACATGAATGCAGAAAAATATTGCCAAATCCTGGAGGATGATCTGACTCAGTCTGCAAGAGAACTACGACTTGGGAGAAGATTTATTCTCCAGCAAGACAACGACCCCAAGCATACAGCAAAAGCTCCACAGAATGGTTCAAAGACCACAAGGTGAATGTTCTGGAGTGGCCAAGTCAAAGCCCAGACCTCAATCCAATCCAGAATCTGTGGCTGGACTTGAAAAGAGCTGTTCACGCCCGATCCCTGAGCAACCTGACAGAGCTTGAGCTGATTTGAAGAAGAATAGAGAAAAATCTTAGTGTCCAGATGTGCCAGCCTGAGTGAGACACATCCACACACACTCAGTGCTGTGATTGCAGCCAAAGGTGCATTTACTAAATACTGACCTGAAGGGGGTGATTACTTATGCAATCTTTACTTTACCTTCTATATTTTTAATTAATTGACATTATTTTGTAAAAATCTGTTTTCACTTTGATATTAAAGAGGTTTGTTTTGCAAATTCTTGTCAAAAAAGCCAAATTATACTGACCATGATTTCATGTATAAAAGCAACAAAAGGATGAAACATCCAAGGGGGGGTGAATACTTATGCAAGGCACTGTATTTATTGTAGGATTTATATAATTTATTCTGTGAAGCTCTGCATGAAAAGTACTATAGAAATAAAGAGTGACGTATAATTGAGTGATATATTAAATACACGCAAACACGCTTCATCATTTCAGGATTATAGCAGTTGAACGGGATGTAGCCTACATTTAAGATAAAACATAAGTAATATCATGATGAATATCATTAAGGAATGTGGCTACAACAGTGCCGTGTGAGGTGTTACACAGACTGTGAACGGCAGAAGGTTTTGTGTGTCTTTTATACGTCACTGGTGCCGAAAACAGTTCCTCAAAAGATACACCGGTGTATCCTCGCTCATAGCTCCTCTTTCCTCGCTCCTTGAAATACATTTGAGGAATAGGGAGGTCCTTCAAGATGGAGTTCTGAGATTGATTTTTCGGATATCAGGGAGCGAGGAATCGTGGAGGCGTAAAATTGGCACCCACAGAACTCTCTGTCCCTCCCTCCAGCCGCATTCCCACTTCCTCAAACCCATTCATTGCTATTCTCTACCTGTCCACACGATGCCTTCTGACTTTCACCTCAATGCCACATCCACCAATGTTGCTTCCTGCTATTTCTTTTAAGCCTCTTTTACCTGCAGCCAGTCCTGCTATCCTCTGGACTCAATACCTCTGTTTCCACTAGCTTGTGTACAATCACCTTTGCAAATAATCCCCAAACTGCTCCTGTGTGCCCTGTTGTCTGCATTTGGGTCCTCTTCCTTGCTGCCTCACACTCATCCTGCCAGTGTTTGTCCAATGCTGGTGGATTATTCCAATACTTAATAACATCAGAAAAGTTATTCAGACCTTTGTAAAAGTAATTTCTGTTGATGTATCTAAATTCAAAATCAAATTTCTAATTTATCTCTTTTTCCAGTTGCACTCTGCTGTATCTTAGTGAGCACTTTGTGAGGCTAAAGAAGGCTGACTGAGATTCAGAGCCTCTTCATTTGAGCTGGCTGCTCTCTGTCGTCTCTGTTTTCGTCGGTCCTGCTGCCTCTGGAACCTTTGTTCAGGAGGTGCTGGCTGCTCATAGCACTGATTCAAGTAGAAGAGAAGAATTCATGCTGGTTTTGGTCAGTGTGTAAAGTATAATTTATCTGTCAATATTCATATTGTGTCATAAACAATGTTAGCAAAGCATTAACCGTGTTTTTGCAGCATCGGCTATCGAAGAACCAACTCACACGTATCAGAAACATTTGCATTAGCACAAGTAGGCCAATGAGATTAGGCCATACTCCAAAACATGAACAATAGCAGATAAAGTATACTTCATGCACGTGTATTAGCACTTCAATCTGAAACTTTGTACTCAACATGTATCATCAAACGATACATGTTTTTCCATGTCATACTTTGAGACACATCTTCACTGGAATGACAGATGTCAGATTCTCTCCAAACACACAGACAGAAATTTGAATCAATCAATATCCTTGTCATTGAGTAAAGTCTACTCCAAGTTCACACGTTCTCAGGGCGTCTGCAGCCGGCTGCTCATTTTGTCCGGGGGAACTCCGCTGACCCCAGAGCCACTGCCGGGGATTGTCCTAATGCTAATCAGGAGGGGGAACCAATTCATCGTCGCACAATTCGATTAGACATCTGCATATTGAGCATCTGCACCCCATGAAAATCTGCCAATACCTACTCTCCCTCCCCCACATTTTCTGGCCCCCCCCACGGGGGTAGCGCCCCACGACCCCAGGGGCAGCCTGTCCCTGGCCCCCACCCGCCTCCCCCTGTCTACCCTCCTGACCCTGTCAGGCCCGGCTACAATACCTGAACCCGCCCCAGAGACGGGACGATTGGAGTTCAAGGTAAATGTCCCTTTCTCTGGGTCCGTCTGCGGGCTGCCCTGTGTGGCCCCGGTCCGGCCCTTGTCCAATAATCACATGCACCGCTCTTTTTTTCATACTTTCTCACACACACTCCTTTTTTTCATCACAACTTTTTTCCTTGAGAAGACACGACTTTGCCTGGAAAATGAAGGGTTTCCTTTCTCTGGAGCTTTTCCATTGTAATCAAATCCGACCGCTGGCTCTTATTCAGACATCTCTGCCACTCAGACTCAGACGGTTTCCCTCCTTTTCTTTTTTATCGCTCGTATTGATTCATCAGGTCTTTCAGTGCTGGAAAGAGAGAGAGAGAGAGAGAGAGAGAGAGAGAGAGCATGTCAAGACGTTTAAAGCAACATTTGCTGAGCCTTACCACACAATGCTGTGTTGAGACGTGATGTGATGCCCATGCAATAAAACCTACCAGAACCTGTTGTTAGAACTGCTGATATATTTTAAGTTTACATTTTGGTGATACATGTTCTTAAGTGTGAAGTTTATCATTTCACTAAAAATAGGCACATTTTTGCCCATTTCCTGTCTAATGAGTTGAAGACACTCATCACATGATAATTATAATAGGTTCAAATCAATATGTGCGTGTGTGTGTGTGTGTGTGTGTGTGTGTGTGTGTGTGTGTGTGTGTTTTGTGTCATTTTAAGCCCCATAAACTACTCTGATTACCGTTTCAAACATTTTTACAATTGGTTAAAAGCATCCATTTATTAAGTTATTGCTGCAGTTCATCCTTGCCGCTCTCATGTGTGAATGAGAGTGAATGCTTAATGTAATAGTGCTAAACCAACATTTGTCATATGTAATAGACTGAAAATGTACAATGTACTGTGATTATCTTGCATTAAGGCAAGGATCCGTATGTGGTCTCCCAACAGATCAAGAATATTTTCTGCTAAATCTAACTGAATAAACATTTGCTATAAATGGTTCATTTCTTAATGTAAGTGTCTCTGACTGAGTTATGGAGCAGCAAAAGCTATAAAATCAAGTCATTTTGTGGTTTTAGGAGCAATAGTAAACTTTGTGTTTGTGCATGCAGCATCTCAAACCGTTCATACAGACGCTTGGTGAGGAGCCCTTGGTGTAACTTAGGTTTAGGTATTGGTTTGGTTTAGTAAAAGATCGTGGTTTGAGGTAAAATAAGTACGAGACATAGTATATAATACGTAAGTAAAGTACTTTATGTAGCATACTTACGTAAATTGAAATAAGTCAACGTTGACTTTTGGTTTCACGTGGGACACAAACAGCTTGACCCATAAATCTAGCCCGTCTTCCTCCCGCCATGGACTCTGTCGCTCTTTATACTACGTCACCGGACTTTCAGAGCAGTTGCTCTAAGACCCAGGAAGATTGTCAGGGTTTGAAGCTGATTTCCTCATTGGCCAAACTATGGAATTACAACTTCTGGGTCTGTCACATGATGCCATGGGGCCCAAAAAGACTTTTTCCCATAGACTTACATTGTGAAAGAGACGTCTGTAACTCAGCGGACAATGTGTTTTGAGGAAAATCAACTTCCCAGTATGAACCTTTAACAGCAGTGCCCTCTTATTGAAAGTCTTTGTGCTACAAAGGTGAACTGAGGCTGGGGGAACCTGCTGTCTGTGGCTTCTGTGTGCCATGCGGGGCATTCAAACACCCAGAAACCTTGTCTGTACTACTCAACGCACAGAGAGTGAACCATCTCCTCATCTGTCTCCGGACAGCAAACAAGTACATTTCCCTTGTTGATGAGTTCCTTTAAAGGAGGCCGTTACCGTAGTTCTCTTTGTGATAAGGTGCTGTGATTGACTCTTTTGTTCATCTCACTTCCCCTCAACCTGTCTTGTCTTCATCTTCTTCCCAGAATGCCTTTTGACAGCGGCCAGAGAACAAGCGTGGACTTGTTACATCCACCTGTTGGCTGAACATTCTCACAGGATTTTTAAAAAAGACAAATACTCAAGTCTGATGGTGTGAACCTTGAAACACCTGTGCCAAGGTTGATGTGTGTTCCTCACTGCACGCGCGTTAGCATGTGTGCCGCTGGTCACTTTGAACCTCGTCTCTCGGATTCTTGGCAGGAAGTGAGCGTCAGCAGCTCTTGGTCGTAAAACTGCTTTTGGTCGCTCTCCCAGAGTGCACTGGGAGGGGAGAGGACAGAGCATCTCTGTGTCGCCTCGCCGTGGCACGGGATGTGAGGAGATCGTTGGGAATGTCAATAATCGCTCGAACCGAGGACGAGCTGCTGCCCGCTCGCAGTGCAACAGAGCCACCTGAACGTCACTCTAAGATAAATGCAATTATGGCGCTTTTGTTTCCTAAATAAAGCAAAGATGATGCATGTTGTTTTATCTCTTTATCGTGAGCAGTGGAGGGCCAATTTCAATTGAAAAGTAACTTATTAAAAGCACAGTGCGTCTCATTCGGATGCTAAAGGGTGCCATGTGCATTGATATCAAGCTTGCCCGCACGGCCAGAGTGACGTCACACCATCAGGCTCTGAGTTACGTGTAGCTGGTTCTCCCCTGTCCATGCACATCCAATATTTCCACTGCAGAAACGCAAAATCTTACAAATTGTTGTCTAATTATAGTTCAAATAAAGTAATATTTCAGTGAGATATAGGGACTTGTTTTCAGACAATGCATCTGGAATATCTCAAAAACTATATTACAATCGTCATTTACATACATACATACATACATGAAATTTGACCTCTGCACTTTTACCCATTCTAAGCATTTTTAGAGGCAGTGGGCCTTGGGGTTCAGGGTCTCGCTCAAGGACACTTCGACACACGAACTGCATGAGGCCGGGGATCGAATGTGAAACCTTCTGGTTACAGGACGACCAGTCTGCCCCATGAGCTGCAGCCAGCCAGTGAAATCTAGTGAACATATACTACTTTTTAGCATTACAGCCTTATTATGACACACAAGACTTCCTAATATGTGAAATATCTCTCAAAATGAGTTTTCAGCCAATTTCAAGATTTTTTTCACAATCTTGAAAAGCCTTAATGTTACTTATTTCAACACATCTTACCAAGCAAGTATCCCCTTGTTCCATTGGCAGATTTGTTTTATGTACTGCAAGCAAAAACCCTGTTTTCATTATTTAAAAAAATATATATTTTTGAAGTGCCCTTTTTTCAGAGTAACTACGCAGAGAAACCCGCACGTAGAATAAAAGATTCAAATGATTCTGTCACGAAACCACGTCAGCTCATGTTATGGCCGTCCTAAGGTATACATACAGCTTCACTTTTCACATCATACACACCTTTGTGACATGTAACATCTTGAACACCTTTGATTTTATCATTTTCACATTGTATGCATGTTTACAGTGGGTTTTACCCTCATAATAACTATTATTAAGTAACTGTATTCTAAACCCTTCCACATCAATGACACTCGGAGAAACTGCTCCGGAAGAGCGGTGACGTAGTAGAAAGACAGAGAAAGTGATTTTGTTGCCTAAACCTAAGCGAGTGTTTTTAGGTTGAAATTCCAACGTTATAGGTGACTGTAGCTGAGCATCACAGACGTGCTGAGCAACCCAGTGCGTTAGAAAGTGACTTCAAAGGGTCCGGACCAAGCATCATTGTGTGACGAGAAGGTAAGATAGGCTGTAGCTACGTCGTGGCTGCTTTAAACAATATATCCAGAATTCACATTTGTTTTTCTATGTGAGTTTTAATGTAACAGAAAAAAGTGTGATAAAAGAATCTGATCTGTCAGTATAAACAAAACCTTTTCATATACAGTTTGAAGAAAAGGTGTGATCAAACTATTAACGGTGATATTACACACTTTTACTACAATTTACAGCTAGTTAATAAATGTGTTGATTTTGTCATCTGTAGGGGAAAGTCCTGGCGTGTAGGCGGAGTGATGCTTTTGATGTTTCTGTTTTGTTTGGAATAAAGTCGAAGAACTGCAAAGTCAGGAAGAGCAGCACCAGACAAACAAAACGGGCTGAGGAAAGAACACGGCCTACAGGAACTTTATACGCAGACAATCCATACAACAGATTAACAGATAACAATATATACTGTAATAACAAGGGTTCAAATCATGTTCTCCAGTCATTTCATGGATCAACATGCATGATGGGTAAATCAAAAGGAAAATGAGTTCAATGTGTTAATTGTTAAGAAAAAAACTTGCAATTGGATAAAAATGTACTTAATCAATACAACTGATATAACTTTTGAATTGTGAAAAGTTGCTTAGGGTCTGTGGATTAACATTTCCCATCCAAAGGATCATTTAGACTTTCAATTTAGTGAAGAGCACAAATCCTTTTTCAATCAAATCTTTCATTAAAATGAGCACTGTGAGATTGTGCCTTCACTAAACAGGGAAACGGAAAAAAAGCAGGTTTTCTCTCAAAAATGAATTGAGTTGTCAAAATGTTTTTTATCTGCTGTGGAACTTGGGGCTCAGCGCTCTCCCATCGGGGTATATTTGTAGTTACAACACAATGTTCAAAAGCCTTTGTCCCTCATCCTATTGCTGTGATCTGCGTCTCAGGGCTTGTGGACAAAAGGTGTCAAACGGAGCGTTGGACTTGGCCTGCCATGTCCTCCCGAGGCTGCTCCTAATCCTATTACTGTGGGCTGTGGAGGAGTATGGATCCCAGCAACTATTAAAGTCTAAGGGGCCCTGTGTATTTACGCTGTATATATATGTGTGTGTGTGTTCTTGTGTGTGTAATTTCATTGTAAGCGACTTCTTATCCATGTTGTCATAATGTGTTATCCACTGATGCGGCTTAAGGTTCTGCCGTCTTTTTCTGTTTGCTACGGGGCAGGTGGACATTTCAATCTTTCCTGCTGCCGTAGCTCAGCACAACTTCAGCCGCTTGATCTATCGATGATGGAGCCTCACCTATTTGATGGTGCAATGTGAAAAAAGGTTCAGTTTGAATGTCTTGCAGGAAAAGGACATAAAATAAGTACAATAACTATCTTCAACAAAAAAAAGCTCACTATTTACAGATGTTTTCTGTTGGCATCGTGGAGGTCGAATAGCTTGGATTGGATCATAGTTTAGCATGCCGGATTGTATTTACTTTTACAAGGTTCACATCACAATACACTTCGTAAATTAAACAATGAAGCCTTTTTTCAAAATGGTTTCAAAATGTTTGTTGTCGCCACATCTGTACAAATACCAGAGCAAGAGTCTTTACACAGCACTTGTGTTTTTTCTTGTGCGTTTAATTTGCACTTCACAATGGCAAACTTTATTGCTCCTTTTAACCTTGACAAAGGTGGCGCGGAACAGATCCACTCCTTCAGTCCTTACCTTTCACAATAAAAGCCCCAGACCAGAAGGAACTGACATTCACTCAGAGCTATAGCCTGAACTACAGTAAGCTATTGTTGTGTCCAACAATTTAAATCAGACAGACTACCAGATGCTGCTTCTGGGTCAACAGGATCTTGGCAGCTGTTTCTGAAAGAAAAAGTACTGCAACTTATAAATAAATAGTTTTGATGCAAAACATTTGCAGCCGAGTATATTGCATTCTCGTGACCCCCCGGTGTGTAAAGGCCTTAAGTATTAAAGCTTTATAAAGATGAATGATAAATCAAACTGAAAATGTGAACAAGTAAACCTTACACAAAGACACAAGCTTAAAGCATCAACTGTCCTCAAATGTCTTTTTACACACCACCGAGGATTCACCCTTTCCTCATATTCAGTTCTTCGAGAACAAACTTTAATTTTTTCCCAGATTTTACAGCGTGCCTTAGCTGTGCAAACAGCAGTCAGTGGAAAGAAGCACTTCATGCCCAGACAGCAGATGAAACAAGAAGTATGATAGAGAAGTTCTAGGTCTAAGATGCAAGAAGATGTCCAAAAATGTGTTCTCCCATGTTCAACAAATTGTGGATTTATTACCCGGCTTATTGTCTGTGAGCGGTTTGGAGCTCAAAAGGACCGGAATGAAATGTGGTCGAATGGCCTTTTGTTTCCTCCGGGTATCACTTATCTGGCTAAAGTGCGGGCCACACAGACAGGCAGACGCACACGCAGCCGTCCACGTCCTCTAAATAGTCGCACTGGCGTGTACATTGAACAGAGTCAATTGCCTGTCAAATGCTATGTGCGATTAGGCACCAGTAGGTATGAGGCCTAATGCAGCGCGCCTCCCAAAGCCTGGACATTGTGGGGGCCCCACTCTGTGAACCACCACGGCCCCTCTCAAACCCCTTCACCCTCTACACCCCCCCCCTTCTCTTTTTCATCTCGCCGCCCCAGTTCAATGTTAATGTCCAGTGGTGTCCACTCTTCGGACGTCTCCCTCCCGAGAAGAAAGGGTGAAAACAGAGAAAGAAAACCAAACCTTCTCTCCTTCTTTTCTCACCCGGCCTCCTCTTGTGTGCTGTCCAGCTGGCTGTGACCCTTGACCCCCTGAACCTCACTCCTGACCCCTGGACCCGTTCCCACGCCACGCCTTTTTGTGTCCACCTCGCCATGGCAACACCTTGGCCACTGCTGCTGCCACGGTAACAGATGGACAGGGGCCTGGAAATAACTTCATTCAGCCCCGCCTGGAGGGGTGAGCACCATGGACAATCTGCCCTAAGCCCCCCTCCTCCCCTCCCCTGTCTCACACATATACACGTACTTGGACACACAAACATACACACACACACACACAGCACCCCCAACCCATCTTTGACACCTCCTGGGCCACATTCTAACACCCCAATCCCCTTGGATGCATTCCCTCAGCAGGGGCCTCTGTATCAGGGCCTGATAGAGTCATTAACACAGGGATCCCAAATTCACTCTGGCACTTACATAGGAGTAAGAATAAGTTTCCGTTGTTGGTACAGAAAAGCATAAAAAGACACACCGGAGTCACCCACATATCCCATTTCACACTGCTGGTATTTATGGTCCCGGGCGTAGGAGCACTAACTTCATCACCGTGCCGCAATTATCTCTCTGCTTCTTTTATTAGCCCTATTGTTTCTCACATCCTCCGATGAGAAGAGGGGCTGGGGGGGGGAGTTGTAAAGACACTGAGCTGAGCAGCGGGGGATCTGTTTGCTAACTCGGAGACAAGCGACGAAGTGAATAGCATCGCTGAGGAGCTCAATAATGATGCTCAATAATGAACTGCAACAGTTTTGGTGCTAATCAGTAACTAACCTCCAAACAAGGTTGCGCGTGCTTTGTCTTCATCTTCGGGGGGACACCTCTCGGACAGACTCTGTGAACACATTACAGGCTAGTGTAATTACTTGTGCTGAATGGGCGCCGTGCACAGGAAGAGAGGGTTGATACTGTTGAAACGCACTTGTCTTTGTAAAGGGATTCTCCGGGTCTCATCCTGCACCCCCAGCAGAGAGCAAACAAACAAGTAAACAAACAAAATGGCGACCGCCGATACGAAACGGAGTTCTGGGAGATCTCCGCTCTCATGCTTGTTAGGCTGTTTTTTTGAAATGTGTCGAAGCAGAAGAAACGCATGGAACTTTCATTTTACCATCAACGTAAATAGAGCACTTCTTCTTGAGGTAGTTCCATGAAAACCACATACTTGAAATGTAATTTTTAGTTAAACCAACTGGGCTGGCTGAGGAGTAGGTCCGGGGGGGGCATTAAAGAGAACTGACCATTGAGGCCAAATCACACAACAGAAGCCACTTATTCATCTTTGGGGATTTCGTATCCCATCCTTGCGTGCATATGCATACCACTATCCTTCCCTCTAGTTTCACTCCCTCCCTCACCCCTCCCTCCACTCCTGTGTCCAACACCCCCTCATCCTTCTCTACCCCCCCTGTCTCCCCCCTCCCCACTGCCTCTCGCCCAGTTCATTGTACCCAAGGAGATTTTCTCTATTGAGGCCCGGTCTCTTAGGTAACCCCAGCGCTGCATGAAATGAGGAGAGGAAGAGAGCGAGAGACAGGGAATGAGAGAGAGAGAGAGAGAGAGAGAGGGCGGGGAAATTGAGAGAGAGAGAGAGAGAGAGAGGGCGAAGGAAATGTAAAGGCAGAGGGAGGGCCGGTCAGAAAGGGTAGAAGAAGAAGAGGGAGAAGGATGCAGGATCAGAGGAGGCAGAGGCGGGGAGAGTGAAAGATGGAGAAGTAGGACAAGTGTCGACAGCCATGCAAGGAAAACTCGACCCAGAACCGAGGGAGGAAGAATGAGAGGCGAGGATGTCTATCACACATGTAAGGATGAATCCTCTGTGGCTCAGAGGGACTTTATCACCAGCTTTTTGCAAGTAATTCTTGATCCAGATTTTCAGCCCCGAAGGGTCCAAACACTAGGCACTACTGCACTTTTGTCTTCTTGTCTTTTTCTTGTTTTTCTTTTTTTTGTTGCTTTGAGCTGATATTAACAGGTGTTAATTTAGGTACTTCACGTTTCTTTTGTGCTTTTGAACAGTACAAGTATTTTTGGGGGGTCCAGTGGTAGCAGCACCTACATAGAAGTTTAGACCAGATGAGTTTCGGCCTCGAGGCCTCTTTTAAGTCCACAGCCTGTTTTTGTCAGGAAAATGGAGCAAGCTATTTTTGTTGGAAATAGATTATGTAGAATACACATTTTAAAACATTTTCAAACATTTTCACCTGGCAAAAAAAAGTTTGATCTATTACTGGAAAAGTTTCAACCATCATGCCTTATTGGCATTAATGACAGAAAAGTATTTACTTCCGAAAAGTACATGAAAGTCAAATGTTTTCTACTTTACTATGTGAGTATAATCACATTCTTGCACTTCAGCAACCAGGTAGTATTTTTAAAGGCTTTTTCCTTTTCACTCGTTTAATATGTGGCGGGTCTTCTGGCGCTGTGATTTGAGTGTAAACTTTGTTAACCGTAAGGAGAGGACTCTGTGAAACGCTGCCATCCTTTGTGGCCATGCTGCTCTGCACCTCAATGGTGGGCACACAGCACATGGGGTTCCCATGAATAGGCCAGGCCTCACCAAAGACCACATCATTTGGATAAAGACAGGCTCCCACAGAAAGAGAAAACACCTCACGGAGCGAATCAGATAAAGAGAAAATGTTGCATACGGCAAATCAGATTAGGGCGAGTCAGAGCTTTACTTTTTCGTTTTCAGTTTTTTTTTTTTTTCCTCCCCTCCTGCCTCCAACTCAGTTAAATTTACGACCGCTGCAGCTCATGTGTCTGATAATAATGCGCTGTACTGCTGCGCTGAGTTATCATCTCAGGCTTTTGTCTCCTTTGATCCGTGTGACCGTTGGGGGACCCACTTCTTCTTTTGTACAGGGTCACATCGCAGGCTCCTTTAGGACGGGCCTGCCCCCGGGTGGTGACCCCTTCGTTCATCACGGTGTCACCCACACAGAGGACAAGCATGAGTTAGAGCTTTCTCCCTCTCTCTTTTCTCTTAGTTCTTTCTCCTGGCCTTCCCGCTCATTCCTCTGTTCCAATCTGACCATCCTTTCCTCCTTGTCCACCCATAGGCGCTGACCTGAGAGCTGGGGGTCAGACACGCTGAACTTCAACAGATGGAAGAAGTGATATTAGGATTGACTCACACCGTTCCCTCTCTGACTTTAGTGAATTGAAGCTGAATTGACTTCAGCAACCTTGAATCGCCAGCCGGCGAACCAGGCCGTCGACCCTTTGAGTGTGCGTGAGTATGCAAACATACTCTTGAACAGGAGAAGGATGGAGGTCCGGAGCTGATTGTCCAAACGCAATTCTTGCGTCTGCCTTTGTGAAACCAGGAGTTGTGGATGGACATCATGCCCCTGACCTCTGAAAATCAGCGAGGGACGGACCACCATGGACGGGATAAAACTCAGTGGCTTTGTGGGCGGATACACTGAGAAGACAAACAGAGCGAGGGAGAGCGCGAGGGAGAAATTGAAGAAGGGAAAGTGTGTGTTTATGTAAATGTAGGCCTATAAGAGTTTCTCTTGACAACGCAGACTGGAATTGTTTCAAGTTGAGCCTGTAAAATATTTGAGTTTAAAGCTTTTAAAGGGAACGACAAGATGTAAAGCAAACAGTCATTTCTGATCTTCAGGTCAACTCAGGTGTGTAGTGAAGAGCTTCGGACATTTTCCTCTTACAGAGCTGATTTACAAGGCAGGCTGGTGAATATTTAATATATAGTAATATATATTGGATATATGGCAGGTGCCATTTTATTAACATGGCAGGTGGACAGCAGCCAATTGGGAAGGCAAGAGGAAGTCAATTCATTTATTTGTCAATGCTCACAACACAAATTGGTCAAATTCTGAAACAGAACGCGACACATATTTCATGACAAATCAGATGTTTTCCGAAATGCAAGAGATATGGCAAAATTTGTCTTTCACACCAATGGGAAAATGTGAGTTTTAACAGGCTGAGGGTTAGAGTGACTTGACTCTTATCTATGTTAACTTTACGGAAAAGGAAGGAACTAATAACCCAACTGTCAATGGCTCATACACGCCCGGCTCTGCAGATCAGGGATGTCCCATTTCAGAGTTGGTTTAGAGTCTGTTGGTGGAGCAGAGAGGGCTGCTCTCGTCGTGTGAAGTACAGTTGAATGTGTCCGGTTCGCACTTCAGCACCAGCGTCTAGAGAGGGTCTTGCTAAATTTGCAATGGAAGGGGTGAGAGTGACAAAAAAGAAGAGTGAATGAGGGGAGGGAGAGAGAGAGTGTGTGTGTGTGTGTGTGTGTGTGTGTGTGTGTGTGTGTGTGTGTG
>NW_022280087.1:1261573-1294456 GCF_004355925.1 Anarrhichthys ocellatus | reverse complement strand
TGTGTGTGTGTGTGTGTGTGTGTGTGTGTGTGTGTGTGTGTGTGTGTACTTACCCTCTCTGTGTTTGCCCCTGAGAATTTGCCTCTGTGTTTGACAAAGGTCAGGGGGCCAGACTTGGAGAGAGAAAAGGGGAAATGAAAGAAAGTAAAGGATTTGAATGAGGTGGTGAGGGAGAGGGGGAGAGACGGTGAGCAGGATGAAAAAGAAGGCAAAGATCTGACAGAGAGAGAGAGAGAGAGAGAGAGGTGGGGGGGAGGACATTTTTAGACGGAAAAGAAGACCAGGCACCTTGAAATTTGTGTGGCGAAATAGTCCACTGCTTCACAGCACGAGCGGCGTAAATTGGTGATATTTATAGATTGAAACTCCAGGAAGCAGCGACTCATTCTGGGAAATATGTATAGAGAAAGAGAAAGCGAGAGGGAGAGAGAGAGAGAGAGCGGGAAAGAGAGGGGGGGGTGAGAGGGAGATCAAGAGCGAGGCTGCATTAATATGCTAATGAACTGAGTGAATGCACAACAGGCCCACTGACCACGCTAATCACTGGTGGACACACACTGAGGCTAATCCTTCATGCAGCACTCACACACACATGCAGGGACACAAGCACATACAGTTCAAATATTTGGACAGTGGCATATTTTTTGTCGCTTTGTCTCTGTATTCCAGCTCATTGGATTTGAAATGAAACACTGAGTAAGTATTTGTGTGGGAATTATATCCCTTTTTTAATATACAGACCCCAAATTTGATGACAATATAGCAGGAGGATGATCCCAAACAGACAAAGCAACCAAAGAATTTACAGGGTCAGATGGTAGAATCTCCACAATCAAACTGATCATGCGTTTCACTTGACCAGATCCATACAAAAAAGATCGACTGCCATACAGTAGCAGGGAACATACAAAGTGTCTGCTGATGTTGGGCTGCAAACTTTAGATAAACTGCTTTACTGATTGCATAATTAAATGAATACAAGTTCATGTAACATTTTCAAATATTTGAGTTGGAGGGGAAAGAGAATAATGAGACAAACAATTAAAAAGTTTTAGATGGATGCACAATACATGATGATTTATTTCAAATCTAGTGTGCAGGAGTGCAGAGCCAAAATAATCGGAGAACATGTCACCATCCAAATGCTGAGAGACATGAGGGAGAAGACCTGCAACCATTTCATTCACAATAATGCACAATGTCAGTGGCTCCCAGTGTCAGTGTGTGTGTGTGTGTGTGTGTGTGTGTGTGTGTGTGTGTGTGTGTGTGTGTGTGTGTGTGTAATCATTAATATTGCTGTCATATTATAGGTCAAAATGCAGAGTCCTAAAAATAAACTTTTTATAAGCAGTTGTGCGTCTTGGTCTGTGTGTCTTCCTCTGTAGCTGATTGTCACATGTGAACTTTGAGTGGGGAAAAAGATTGTTACTCTTGAAAAGACAAAAAAGCTTCATGAATTAAAAGACACCATGAAGTAAGTGTAACAAGGGTTGTGCTGTTCTATTTCTACACAATTTGTCATATATACGTACGTCATAGAAAATACATTATTTTAATAGTTTAGTTCAGTGATCATTGTAACCTCGATTACTTTGACTCTCTGTATCAATAGCATAATGTCAAAGAAAAAAACCTGATGAGGAAAATTACACAGAATTTGGAAGACCGATTAGTAAAAACGGATTATTTGTATCTCAATCAATCAATAATTCAACTTTGACTAAATAAGAACAAAAGTAGATATGACTAATTACCTTTTCCCTGTAGTGAAATAAATGGGCAACAGTGACTGCCTGGAATGCAAAGTGTACACAAAATGTATTTGGAAAGTAGTTTGTAGCTAAAAATCTCTAACACCTGCATCGTTATTAGGATAAAATTGTGCATTCAAACTAAAAAAAGTATAAAAATGTCCTTAACACTGGGGTCCATATGTTTTGTGTAATGCTATTCAAGCCCCCTTGAGGGTGATAAAGCATCGACAATCTGCTGTAGTCCTTCCTGCAGAGGTGGAAGGAGCAACATCCTAAACCATGAAAAGGTCTTAGGTTTTAACTTTTTGAAACAAGGCAGGTGTGTAAACTGTGAACACAGACACAGACTTTCATACCTCATCTACATATTATCTACAAACAAAAGAAAATGTTTGTGTACACCTGTGGTGATGCAAAACTGACCTGATAATATTATTGTTTTTGATTATTATTGTAATATATATTAGTGATGCATAAATGACATTTGGAATAACACCTAACAATCTCTGTCTAACCTTCCTGTTAAATGATAAGGAATGCAGCAAAACCAAAATTCATACAAAGTAGGCCTACTGTAGCAAAAATAATGACAACAATAATGTAAAATATTTAGATCAACAAAATAGTGTTGTGAAACATCCTCACGGGACAGTTTTTAAGAAATATTATATTTTACAACTTATCACACAGGAGCTGGTGCATTGTCTGCTGTAATTCTCTGTAATCAATAATCTATTATTATGGTGGCACAACACTACAACATACCATTTACAGTCACAGAAAGATATGCACACCGCTGAATTTTTGTTGCTACACTACCAGCATCCTTAAAATGAATACACATCAGCTCATATGCTGATATATGCTCATTAGCTGTGTTTTTTGTAAATCATGCAGATTGTTTTCAAGTTGATGCAGCATGATAAATACAGTAAATTTAGAACAATCTGCTGTCAGCTCGACATAAATACCTGTGTATTGCTTAACATGGCACAAAAAAACTACCCATTTAGCTAGCGGAAATAATCGGATTCAATTTATAAACATTGTAATGTGGATGCTGAGGATATACATTGTCAATAATGTTTTCATTGATTTCTATAGGATATGAGACAAAGCGCTGTCTGTTTACAGTGAATAAAAAGAAGATTTGAGGTTGATACATATCATAAACCCAAATGTGATTGTGTTGTAAATCTAGTGTATTTCCCATGTGCAGTCATAGTATGACTGATGCCCTTGCAAGAATAGAAATATTTGTATAATTGATTTACAACAAGATGAAGAGATATCTTCCATCGCAGCAGAAACACCAATGCCCTCCAACAACCTTTCAGCAAAGGACTCGCTGAACTTGTCTTGACCTCTTGACCTGTTGCTCTCCCTCACTGACATGTGAGAGGCAGCATGACCACACAACCACTCTTCTACTGCTTAAAGAGACCCGGGCTGCTCGGTTTTGAAGTGATTCTGAGCCAATGTTCAACTGTAAGAGAGCCCTATGCCAGATCCTCCACCATCATCATGTTTTCATCTTTGCAGGGGGAGGGAGGGCTGACTACGAGGCAAAGTGGGGGGAGAAAGAGACACACGCGGGGCCTAGTCGCCACATCTTTTCATGCGAAGAAGCTGTGCCGCTAAACCGTCAGTAAACCGTATTTATTTTCACCTCAATATATCTTTACAGCACGTAGCTAGGTTATGTCTAGGGTAAGTACATATAGGTGGAACAACTAGTCCTAAACTGGTCTGTTCTTGGCTCTCTAGCTCTCCTCCGGTGCTTCGGGTGAACTAGCTGGCTAGCTAGCTTAGGTGGCTAAACCTAGTTTTTGACTAAATGTAGCGTTAAAGGACTGTTAGTCTGACAAATCATGCTGAGATATGCAATAATAATTGAGTGTATAATGTTATTAAAGTAGGGTAGCTAACACAAGCCAGTTAGCTTTACGGTAGGCACAGACATCTGGACCGTTAGCTAGTAACCTTAGCTAGCTTACGAGCTATGCAATAGCTAACGTTAGCGTGCAAGAACGGTGGTTTGTTGCCATCCGTCTGGGCTCTATCTACAGAGTGGAATGGGACGTATTCGTATCTACGTTAAAACTAGTCAACATAATCATTGTTTGGTACCATTAGATTGTTTCATATTTAATAAATAATACAGTGTATTTGCTCAGTTATCGGTTTACCAGCTGACTGTTTTGCAAAGACCTGTCTGAACGATACGTCAAAAGCCAAAAATGCATGAAAGACACACATATTTCTAGTGACAAGCATACAGACAGCTCATAACGGTGCAGTAGACTGATGGATGCTAGTTTTGTTTTTCATTTGTATAACCAAATGTGCATTCTCTCTGCCACATCAGTATTTTATTTGAAGCTCTCCCTTGTGTTGGAATTCCAGACCCGTTTTTGGTTTCCAAAAACAACTCTGGCCCGGGCCTCAGTCCGCGGTCTAGAGTTTGATAGCGGGCCGTTTGAGACGGTCGTACGTCGGTGTGTAGCTGCCTGCCAGCCCCTGTGGCCCGACCAGCACCATGGGAGATAGTAGAGGTGAGAAAATAACGGCACGGATTTTGTCATCAGCTATGCAACGACATGAATGTCGAGCAAGAATTGCTTTTGAAATCTGATATTGATAACAGCTACAACTGTACAAATTTACTCACACGTTTCTTATCATGACTGTAAATGCAGGCCTATGAAAGACATGGGTTATGGTGAAACTAAGATGTAGGCCATTCAAGACTTACTTATATATAAATAAATATTTAAGCTTTTTAAAAGGCATGCCTCCCAGCTGGCACATATGACTCATACCCTGTCCTCCAGAGTGTGCAACCATTTGAATAAAGTCCATCAGGGTCAGGCCTCCAAATTCGATCCCACCATTTATTTAAAGCAAAGTGCGATTTGACGCTGTATTATTGTGACGGTCTTGATGACGTTTGTTACCAAATTGTTGCTGTGCTCTAAGGAAAATGATAGAGTTTACTATTTGGCCCACTGTTCACTACTCATCCTTATCCAAAACACCATACAGTACCATGAGAGCAATGTATCAGTGCACCGCTGATGACGTGCAGCACCAGTGCGTATTCCTACCATGGTAACATGGCGGTGCTGGTGGTGCCGTATTCAGCTTGTTTAGCCACACATTTTACTGTGCACCTTGAAATCAGTATTCCTCACAAGTAGTTATGAAATGCTATACTTACGCTTTGTGAAATATGTGACAGTTGGAGTTGTACCAGTGTTCGACATTGATAGAGACTTATGAGAACACTAAAATCAAAAATGTTGGAGAAACAATGTTCTCAGTATTTCAAAGCATGGTTCCTTGTTTGTTGACTTGATAAGTGTTCACATGGTTGTGCAAGCACTGTCTTCTGTGGGCCACAGTAGGTGATTTATGTGAGCATATGATTGGTTGATTTCTTTCCAGTGTGTTTGAGGCAAGACAGATAGATTAGATAAGATGACAAACAAGTACGCAGCCCCAGGCAGTGGAACTGCAGCACACAGCTAGCTGCAGAAGAAAGCAAAGACAATACCAACCACAGCATGAACAACAATAAAGAAATAAAACAATATGCACCACAAAACCACATCAAAAGTCCACCAGATTCAAGTCACCGAGATTCTAGAAAGTGTATTTCTTCCTCTTGACATCTCAGGTGTTGTGTGAAAGCTGATGATTAATCCCGACAAGTGGAGAGAATAACTACTTCTTGCCCTTCACTTCGTGTCTTTAGGCACCACCCTCTGGGATGTTGAAAGCAAAGCACCTTTTACTGGAATGCTGGGATACCAACAGTTTCTCTTGATGCAAATAAAACATCCAGTTGCAAAAGTTCAGGCTGCTTAATAGTTGTTGTAATCCTTGTTTAACAAAGGAAAGATCAATATTTTTGCACATGATTGGTTGTATATCAGCTTTAATCTGTGCCAGCCCATTCTTATTATTTTTGCAGCGGGTATTAGGTTCATGGTTGAACTACCACATTTGTGTTTGAGTCTGAGAATAAATTCAATTGATCCCTGTATTACCTCCTACTAATGAGCTAAGACATTTTTGCACTCCATTACTTTTATTAATGATGACATCGGCCATTTGGTGCTCTTCTTCTCGCTGTCTCAGATTCCCACAGCCCAGACAGTTCGTCTGTCTCCTCCCCTCCATCGGGGCAGCGCTCGCCTCCGCTGGTTCCCTCAGCTGCAGCTTCCATGACCTCCCTGCCTCCCATCACCACCACGGGGGTCAACAGCCCCATCAGTAGCATCGGCTCCCCCTTTTCTGTCATCAGCTCTTCACTGGGCTCGCCCTGCCTGCCTGGCACGCCATCGGTGGGCTACGGCCCTATCAGCAGCCCGCAGGTAAGGCAGGCTTCCTGTTCCTCTGTGATAGGATTTAAACATACAATCTTTTCCATGCAGTCATTTTCCTGTTCTATCTCAGGTCAAATTTAGCTTTTTCTTCTGTTTTTGGTGTTATATTTCAGGCCGGAGAATTAGATGGTTCAAGAACACCTAGAAAAGTGCATAAGCACTCTTACAGGCAGATATTTAAATCATAATCCCCATTTCAACTACAGCAGAAGTTAGAAATGAACATGATGAAAGATGGCAAGCAATACTTTCCTGAAAACACTTTTCTAAAACACAATTTTTAAGATTGTCCTGATTGTTGAGTGACAGTTAGCAAGTCCTGCTATAATACAATAAAATATCAAATAAATCACACTTGTTATGTTTAACATTAATGCAGATCATTCTTTGTCCGTCTTTGCCATGGGACCGTATAATTTAGCTACAGATTTATTGTTACTCTGGTTTTGGCCCCGTCTCTCCTCCTCTGTTCGCCTTGATGTTTACATGGTAGTTGTTATGAGTTTTGTTCTAAACACATTCTCTTATCGCCTCTGTTCTTACAAGTTTTGTCAGAGAGAAATGAAAGCGGCGAGGCAGGGCTAGGAGAAAAAATAGTAAAAACAAGGGCAACCCGGTTGCCTCTCACTCTGTTTTCTGTGTGTTCTTGCTGAGAATGTCGACCATGTCCTTTACATTATTACAGAAGTACAATGAGAATCATGACATTCTCCTTTGTCGTTCCTTCAGATCAACTCAACAGTGTCCATGTCAGGGCTCCACGCAGTGAGCAGCTCCGATGACGTGAAACCTCCGTTGGGCTTGCAGCCGCTGTCGCCCCACAGCCCAGGGCCGATGCTTTCCCAGAAGCGCCTTTGTTCCATCTGCGGAGACAGATCTTCTGGTGACTATCCACCTTAACAACTCTTTTCTCCACCTTCCCTTAGAGTTAGGGCCAAACACTGTAAACAATTTGGAGACCCTGAGATCCCTAAACTTTTCAGCCATTGCCATTTCCAGCAAATTGTCATTCCTCTTGTCTTACTTCTTTGGCTCTTGTCCTCCCTCCTTCCACAGGTAAGCACTACGGTGTCTACAGCTGTGAGGGCTGTAAAGGCTTCTTCAAGCGCACAGTGCGCAAAGACTTGAGCTACACCTGTCGGGACGTTAAAGACTGTATGGTGGACAAGAGACAGAGGAACCGCTGCCAGTACTGCCGCTACCAGAAGTGCCTGGCCATGGGCATGAAGAGAGAAGGTGAGCAAGCAGGGGCCCTTCAGCACACCCTGTAGATGGCTGGTTCCTCAGCCCCTCCTGCTCAGGACCCCTAAAAATGGGGCTCTTTCACCATCTAACACACTCAATTTTAGATTTGAATGCACTAAATGGTGCATTTTCACACATATGAGGATTTGATTTGGGTTTTAAAGACAATTTAAGTTGATCAATTATTTGAAGACAACCATGTATCTGACACAAAGCTCTTCAAAAGATTTAACTTTGCTTTTGATTGAGCTGATTGATCAGAACCTCATATTATGTGTTGTCCTCTCCAACAGTAGTTGAGGGGGAGGGGCAAACATACTACGCTCCTCTTGTAACTCCTCAGTGATGATGTGGATTGGTCGGGTAATGTCTGTGTCTATTTGCTGAGTGGACTCGACACTACTAATAAAGAGCCCACTACTCATGTGATACCATATAAGAAAATATCATATCAAACAAAAATCTAAAGTTTTGGGTCTCCGTTTCCAAAGGCCGTTCCACATGTGTTGGAGTAGTGGTCTTCTTTTGCTCAAAACTGGGGACACAACTAGAGTATCCTTCAGTGTTCTCTGATCCATTGAACTTCACTTGTATAGAACATAAACGGTATTCTCTGACCTTCGTATATTTTTCATGGTTTCACTATGACATTTAAGGCTCTTTTTGCTGTTGATTGGTATCTAAACTCTTCATTATATCCATCGTGATTCAGTGTTAGAAATATTCCATGAAGGTAAGATAGGCAACCTGGGCCTGAGGCCCCAAACAGCTATAGATTTATTATGATGTTTAGATATTAAAAATATAGAATTATGTTACTATTGTAACTCACTTTACTCCAAAATATCTTAAAAAAGGGCCAGCAAATCACTTGGATATATTCAACTCAACTGTATACTACTAACTGTGTACTTCTACTAAAAAGGAATACATTGTAGTACTACGTTTACCTGACAATGTGTTCTCACTGGTTACGTTGTAGATTCAGATTTGACTCTCAAAATACAAGAACTAAATATAATGCTTTGTTATTCATTGAACTGTGAAAGCTCCACCTTGAACAGACGTCAACAGTAAATGAAAGTACATGCTGATAACGGCTCTCCTTCACTCTTCACGAGGTAAACATTTCAGTGCCGGACGTTTACTGCGCGGTATTAATAGTTGTTCCACCACTGCCAATACCAACATACCCAATCAGAGAAAGGGGGGAAAGTAAAGCAGGACAGTGAAATACACTTAGCGGAGGTCATTTCTAAATAGGCCCTTTATTCGCTTGTTTTGGCAAAAATAACCAGTGTTATAAAGAAGAGCATGGCTGTAATTAGCGGTGGTATTTTGCAGACAGTAACGTTATTATTGTTAAAAGTAAATGGGGCAATACTGTCTTACACAGGGAAAAATGTATCCTAGTTGCGCTTTACTCAGAGTCACACCGGTGAAATCCTCTGGTTTGATTCTGTTTCCAGCCATCTATGCGCTCGTGTTCACTGCAGGGAAGTGAAGAAGAGTTTGGTTATAGAGTGAACTGCAGACAATGAGCCGCGGTCTGCCGCTGTGGACGACATGCTGGACTCAGGCTGCAGAGCCTCTCCGCTGCTGCAAAGAACGCTGTTCGTTTATTCAAAGTTTATCGAACACGTAACGGATAGATGCTTGTCTAAATTGCCCCAAACTCGACAAACACACTCCCATGGGTCCACAGCAATACCCGGCATATTTGTGAAGTAGGTTGGCTGAGCGGTTCATACAGACATTCCTTATAGATTATTATTACTATGAAAAGCATAAACTCCACCGTTAAGTCTTAAGCTATAAAACTGTAGCAATTTAAACAACAGTACCAGTATGTTTGAAATGAAACATCAAGAAGTATCACCATCATGAAGTTGCCTGAGTTTACCATACCATAATTAAGTATATCATTATATAAGTGAGTGTTGGTGAGTTGATCAGTGTTGGTAGAGCTAACTGTACTGTGTACGGTGCTTTATCATATAGGTTATATCATGGCAGCACATTACGATGCTACTTTTACTTTAGCGTGATGATGAATCAGTTTGTTTGATAGGTTGAGACGTGTGGTCGCTGCTGTTATATGATCACTGTAGCCATGGAGTCACGCAGATGAAAGGGACATTCGAGACAGCTGCTTTTTGAGGCACTTTCTATGTAAGCTGCCTGAGCCTGTAAAACATTCTAACACCACCCATAACCTTAAAGCTAGGGTTGGTAATCTTGAGAAACTAGCAATTGTGAGCTAGATTTAAGAAAATGATCCAACCGAAAACCCAGCCTAGTGTTGCTAACTCTTCTCCAATGAAAGTAGCTAGCATCACTAGCATCAAAAGTTGCTCAATCTAGCAAGAAAATCGGGACTCAAGTTGTCAACACTGACCACCCGTCCCCTCAGGTCTCCTTCCAAAGCCACTCCCCTAACATTGTCATAACGAAGGTAGACAACAAACACGGCTATTGTTGGTACTCGCAGCTGTCAAAAGTAGCTTCTTGTGGAAGACTCAGGTGACGAGCAATGACTGCGCGGGCGGGTAGACAGACAGACAGGCAGGCAGGCAGGCAGGCAGGCAGGCAGGCAGGGAGGAGGACAGGCAGGCAGGGAGGAGGGCAGACAGGCAGACAGGCAGACAGGCAGGCAGGCAGGCAGGCAGGCAGGCAGGCAGGCAGGCAGGCAGACAGGCAGGCAGGCAGGCAGGCAGGCAGCCGGTCCAATCATTCCATTCTGGCAGAATGAATGATTGGACCGGCTTATACAGAGTTCTGTCGGAGCATTTGATTCGTTAATTGCTGTCAGGATGTAATGAGAATTTCAACAAAAATATCTAAAATGTTTTTGAAGAAGACTACCAACCCTACCTTTTGGAATGAGATATTCCACCTAATTATGAACAGTAGTAAATGTATCAGTGTTGATATGTCTCCTGTGCATTGTTACAGAGCTTCGTTGGTATTTGTACATCAGGGATAGACAGAACGAGCACAGAGTGGTAGAGAGGGAGATGGGGGTGGGTAAGCCTTGTAAACACTAACCCCCTTTCCCCCTCTCTTCCTCTTTTTGTTTCCTCTCGTTCTCTCTCTCCCCCCCATCCCTCCTTCTGTAGTGGCCAAGATGAACGACAGATGTAAGGAGAAGAGGGAGGGAGGGGTGTGTGTCTGTCTGCATGAGTGAGCGACAACAGAGGGATATGACATATCTATGAGAAGGAGATAGTTTCAAAAGTCGTTCCATAGTTTGTTGCCAGTGCTCAGAGGTGGACCGGTGCCAGCCTCCAATCACTCTCCCATGTTTTCTTTAACCTTTATAGACCCAGGGAAAGTTTGCCGAGTATGCACACTCCTTTTAATCATCATCCTACTGTACTGTAAAGCTTCTTGTTGTTAATCCCACCTGGGTGCTGCCCAGTAGGGCCACAGAGCAGTTCCACTTCTGTCCAGGATTGTTAACTTCCGTTTTTGAGGAGACTTTGATTTGTAGAAGAAGAATGGATGTTCATTGAATTTCCCACTTAAGCCAGTTTTGGCTTCCAAAGTAGCCGCTCTCCGTCACATGCCGGCTTCTCAAAACCCGTGGCCACTGGCACGCCTTTTCTTGTTATGTATTAAACACAGACAAAACACAGTGATGCAGATTGATGGTGATAAAATCAAGCCCATCAATGTCTTTGCATTGCTTGACATTGAGTGGGCATTCTAGGAGTCACACTGAAATAACCTTTAAACTGTTTCCAGACCCGTTAATGATCAAGAATGAATCGACCACCAAAGAATACACCGTGCTAGATTTTCCTTTACAAAGGCTTCATTTAAACCAAATCGCAAAGAGTTTATTGCCAAGTACGTTACACATTGGTGCATAACAATATACACAGTGCAATAGTATCAGACATAATTCAAAAATAGAAAACAATAAACAATTGATATGTGCTGTTTTCGCAGCACGACCCAGATAGATTGGGTATTTGATTCATAAACGAAGCAATGCTTACAATTGCTGCGCTCCAAGTAATGACCAAAACAATAACAAAGTAATTTATATACCCTTCTGGAAAATGTAAATATGTGAGACTGTTGGGTACAAATTACACTGTATTAACTATTGGAACGTGGACATTCTCTGTTGTATTGGACCACTCTCAGCTTGGATGTCTGAGATCGTTTACATGTGTGTTTGGTGAACAGGGAGGACTCTTGGGCTTTTTAAAAAATTCAAATCCCCCCAATTGTACGTCAATGGAACAAGTCGGTGGTCCTCAACATTCAACCAAAGCAACCAAGATTGTAGGTCTTTATGGTGGATGTCCTTTATTCACATAACCTCAGTCTCTGTCTTCTGATGTCTTATTTCATTTCGTCCAATTATCTTTGGTCCCCCAAAATCGGATTACTGTGTATGAATTGTATCGAACACTCCACCCTTTTTTTTCTTCATGAAAAGTAGAAACCTACCTGTTCTTAATCTGGCTGTTAAAATGTCTTCAAAGAAATTTGGGTTTGTTTCGAGAAAAAAATGATATCCTGAAATTGAATCTGAGCAAAATGTCTACTTTCAGATTACAATGTTACATTTTGTTGTAACTCCCACCTTGTTAGTCAATAATAATGATTTATTTTGTGAATGTCATATAAGGTCCATTTGTGCCTTGGCAGGGGGCATGATAGCAGTATGAAAGACGGAATGAGAGACTTTGGATTGATCATGAATTGTACACATCCGTCTCTTTTCTTTTCCTTTCTGTTTTGCACATTTTGTCACGTCAATTTAGTCTTACGCTCTTTTTTTCTCTCTGTTTTTCTGTCTTAAATTTTTTATGCCATCCTCTCCCTCATGTCTCCTCTTCATTCATCCACACGTTTTCTGTTCATCTTGATTCTCTCACTCTGTTGTCTGGTGTCAAACCTTTTCTACTCAACGTCGTTTTCTCCTCCACTGCCTCTCCTTCTCTTTCTTTTGCTGTGTTGTTGACCTATGACCACTACCATGGCCGGCCTGCCCAAGCCCTTTGCTTTGGTAAATTGTCCATTCCGTTGCTCTTGCACCTTTCTTGCTCCTTTGTTCTTTCATGTCATCCTCCTTTCTCCCATCCTTCCCACACACATTATCTCCTCTCTGCTCTTCTTACTCTTTCTCGCATCCTCCCCTTTTCTTGTCCTTCATTGTTTTTCTCCTGTGCTCCTCTTTGCCCCCCCCCCGTCCTGCAGCTGTCCAAGAGGAACGACAGAGGAACAGGGAACGAGAGGGCGAGGTGGAGTCGACCAGTGTGGTGAACGAGGAGATGCCGGTGGAGAAGATTTTGGAAGCGGAGATGGCTGTGGAGCAGAAGACAGAGCTTCACGCAGACGGAAGTTCAGGTGGCAGCTCTGTGAGTAGTCTGGATGGTTTCTTTGAGGTGCTTTATTGAACATTATTATTATTTTGATACAAATATTGAACATATGAGGTGATAGTCAGCTTATATACGTCTTCTGTACTTCATTCAAGTATATAATCATGCTTACATTTGGTCAAAGACTGCAGGATTAGTTTGGCAATCCTCCCTTTCAGTCGGTATGAATAATGCAGGGTCTCTTCACAAACCTCTAATTGTGCTTTCTTCAGCCCAACGATCCGGTCACCAACATCTGTCAGGCAGCTGACAAGCAGCTCTTCACCCTGGTGGAGTGGGCTAAGAGGATCCCTCACTTCTCTGAGCTGGCGCTGGACGACCAGGTCATCCTGCTACGTGCAGGTAAGTCTGCCTCAAGACCGCTTAACCAATCAGTGGTGATTCACACTGAGATTCAGCAATACTGCCGCAAAGAAGACCTGCCGTTACATTCTGTCCCTCTGCAGCTGTGCCTGGTGGATTCTAAAATCTACCAGCCACTCAGTAGGTTTGTTTTTGGCTGGTGAGTGAAGCAAATCTAGCAGCCACTGGAACATTTTACTAACATTTGGCTGATGGCTGGTGCAAATTTCCAGCCCTGGAAGTAAACCCTGTATGTTGTCTTTTTGTAATTCATGTTGTCAAAGAATCTGATGAAGACCTTTGCCCTCTTTCCAACATAGAACTAAAATTAAGGTCCACAGTCTTCTAAATATCTTCCATTGTTTTGAACGGCTTTGGAAAATGAGGAATGATCCAGAGGGTTTGATCAAAACATCTGTTCCATGTAGTGATGCGTTGAGGCTCAGCTGAATAATGACAGCAGGGTGACTGTGGCTCAGTGGTAGAGCCGGGTCTAACCCTAACCCTTTAGGACCAGGATCATTGAGTCATATCGGGTATAAAGAAATAAAAACATCACAACTGTCTGTTCATTAGAAATAATGAAACACTCACTCTCCAACAGGCTGGAATGAACTCCTGATTGCATCGTTTTCCCATCGCTCCATCTCCGTGAAGGATGGGATCTTACTGGCCACTGGCCTGCATGTCCACAGGAACAGTGCTCACAGTGCAGGCGTTGGAGCCATCTTTGACAGGTAATACACAGATGCATATGTGCACAAAGCGTAGCTCTCTGACAGACATGCAACACCAGGGATTTACCCAGCATTCACAAGTTTGGGCGGGTGACCCAACTGGAGAGGACATGCCACCATAAACAATATAAGACTTTTCTACTCCACTTAGAATAGATCCGCTCCTACACAGTATTAGCACCACCTACTTTTAGCCTAGAATAGATGGAACCTGAGAAGCCAGGTCCCCTCTTGACTTCACCTGGTAAACCCACATCAGTCCTGAGAGCTAGATAAAGAGAGAACACTTTACTTGTACACATGAATTATTCAGGTTTAGCTGGATTAGTGACGGGTAAGAATTTAGGATACTGTGTCCTCATCTTTGGTTGGCTGCAGCTGCTGTGTTCTGTGTTGGCAGTGATTGGCTGAGAGACTTTGCTTCTTTAGTACTGCTTGTAGGGCGACAGCATGCTGGGGGAGGCTGGTGACTAATGCTTACCCAGAGACATGCATGTGCACACAGACACACACCGTCAATGGCTGGCTAATGTACAATACTAACTATTATATAATAAGGCTTAAAATGACATTAATATGGTAGTTTACATCCCATCATTGTGCAGAATGTGCCATGGGGATATATTGTTGTTACATCTTCTTTTCTGCTGACCAAAGAATAATTGTTTTGTGATCTCTTGGCATAAAGACTCTTGTTGTAAAGTAATTACAATCTTCACATAAACCAGACTTTCAATGATCATAAGATTCAAATGCACAATATTCAAATAATCTGTAATTAATAGGCATGAGGCAATCACTGCCAGTCTTTATATAATCTAAGGTCACAACATTGTACAATAAGTTATTCTATATATAATGTTTTAGAAATAATACTGGCTCTTATGTGTGTTTAGGCTGGGTGATATGGATCAAATCAAAAATCACAATACCTCACTATCAATATTGCGAAGATATTGTGGGGTTGACTATTGGTGCTCTCACAAAATATTTAGAAAATGAGATTTTGGATACATAATCATGAGTAATGTGGATATAATGACTAAGTGGCTAAAAGCCACTAATGGAACAACAAGAACAGTCTGGTGAGTTAGGAAAATGACATCACTTTAGTGTAATGCAGTCTTTAAAACCTGGAAAAGACTGAACGTATCCAAAGTCTAAGACGATGACTAAAACCCATGTTTTCTGTGTGATTAATGGCCGCAGGTACACAGTCAGTCCAGAGTTGTTCACATTTCTAAAACAAGTCTGTTAGTTTGAGATCCCCAAACACTTATTCCACGATCACCGAAAGACAAAACATGAACATGATTACAGCCACGCCGGCCTCCCCGTGAGTGCATCAACCATCAGTTGTTACTTCCAAAGTGAAATGACATGTTTGACATGTCACTAGAAACCAATATGGAGATAACTGACATCATGCCATTGTGTTGTTATTGTTGGTAGAGGTTGTTTCAGAATATTTTATTTCATTAAGATGAGACACTTGTGCTGTAATAAATGCTGGTTCATGTGAGAAGGGGCTGACACTGCATTATCCAGAGGTAGATTACATCGGCAGGTTTGATGCATGTTCAGTGCTTCGAGTGAGACATTGTTCTGTTCGTTACGTTGTCACATGCCTTGGTTAAAAAAAAATACTCAATCTCAATGACTTTATGTGGGAAAAAAAACATCACAACGTGTCAATTCACTGTTAATTACACAGTAATTACATTGTTATAAAGGATTAATTTAGCCTAGAAATCAGGTCAGGGTTACAGCAAGCTTATGGCAAACAGCTCAGTGATTTCCTCTGATACTTTCATAACACTGCTGTCTTCTAGCAGCAGCCTTTTGTTTCAGCTTGCATCCGTTTCAAGTACCTGAATCCTATTTTGTTAAGGAGGATGTAAAAACTAAATGGCTTTCTAGGAAAGCTCTGACCAACACAACTACTACGGCTTTTAGTACAAAACACGACATGACAGAAAAGGATTTCATTTTTTTGGACCCTTTAAAAGGCAAAAACAGTATGCTGGAGCAGACTAAGACATGACATTTGATGAATCTAAATCAAAAAAGTAACTTTTCATGATGTATTACCGTTTAGCGAGAAACCTATTAAAGGTTGAGGGTTAATCGTTTTCCACTGAACACTTTCATGTGTACTAACGGGTTCCTGCTGTAATGCATTTGGCTCATAAAATTGATCATAACCTCCTTTTCTGCTTATTTTAATCCATGTGAATATAGTTGGCGCCTTGTGTAAGACTACAGTTTATGATGCCATAAAACGGATCAAATGTTTATCAGAGGTACACATATAGAGAAATCTGTGTTTGGGTGCAGGTATAGGATAAATCAAACACGAAACATGTGAACAATCCTCATGCACACAACAGTCTTACACGCATCAGTTAGTACTTTGTACCACTACAGAGTGTCACTATGTGAAATCATATGTAAGCACTGACCATCTGTACAGCTGAAGGGCTCAGAAAACAGTCAGACTTCTGTTATAACAATGTAACTGTGTAATGACATTGTAATAACACATTGTGATTGAATACACAGGGCGCACAATGCCGAGGTTGGGGCCATATTTGACAGGTAATTACGCCTCCACACAAACACCTTTCTGAAAGCCCTCCTCTTGAAACAAACTGAACGGAAGCTGAAAGGTTGAAGCTCTGCAGGAGTCAGCCGGGTTTCTCTACAACATACCATTCTGAACTCGATCACTCAGTGAACTTTAGATGGTGATGACAAAGAGCAGAACTGCATTTTGAATTAGAATTCAGCACCATATTTGGTTTGTGGCTTCGACTGCTAAAAGCCTGCAGGATACTTTTCATCTTCTGCCCATTGACAAAGTCTTTTCTTCCCAAACCAAATGCCTGTTGCGCCTTGCCAGACCATAATGAGCAAATCCAAATGTGTGGGCCAGCTTTCCCAGTGCGTTAATAGAGGGACTAGACACTGCATTACTCCGTTGCAGGACACAGTTCTTTCACAGGCAGGTCAGAGTGTGTTTGGATGCCCTCACTTAGCGTCTGGGTCTTTTGGAGGTGGTGTTGGCCCTCGTCTGTGAGGGGAGGGGCCCGTTTTCTAAAATTAATGACACACACTGGGCGCGTCCCAAACATTACTCCAAGTGTATAAAACAACTTAATTTGCCAATGCACTATATTGTGGGCTTGGGCGGTGTCTGTGAAAATGTCCATTTCTGATGACAGATTAGTGAATAAACTGATGCGCCCCCCACCTCACTCACGTCTGCATAGTCCTCTCCTCTGTCATCCAAGTCATATTCCAAGCAGTTAAACAGGGTTTAAGTTTTAAGTCCAAACTGACATTCTGTATATTATTGCGCTTCACATCTGAGGATGCACAATGACTTGTTTGATTAACAATGTATGGATTTGTTGGTAAGTTTGTTTGAACTCTATTTTCGGCAAGTAAAATGGTGGATTCTGCTGTTTGCATGCACTTCTCTTGAATAACAAGACACCTTTCTTACTTCCTTAGGTTTCAAGATTTGTGAAGCATATAAGACTGAATGGATGACATTTAAAGGCCCCCCCCCCCCCCCCCCCCAAAAAAAAAATTTAAAAAGAACATTTGTAAATCAAAACTTTGTTTTTCCCACATGCCTCCACGGTGAACAAAGAATCCAAAAACTGAGAAAAGCTCATTACTTCCCAAACAAAGAAACTGTTTACCCAGAAATGTTTAAAATGGTTTTTTTTATATATATATATGAATGAATGAATGAATGAATGAGAGAGAGTTTTAGTGGTGGTGATGATGCATGTGTTTGGGAAGTAGTGAGCCTACGAGTGGATGAATGAGAAGCCTACGAGTGGATGAATGAGACCTGGGTTATATACTGCACGAGTTGTGACAGTTGGTAAACAGATGATTTAATACAGTTGTGCTGTTGTTCAATGCAGCCCACAAGACTTCTCTCTGTTATTTCATTTTGTGTGTGAAATATTCCTTTAAAGTATAAAGTACTGCACCCAAATTCCTGATCACTTCCTCGCTCTGGCCCTCTCTTCATTCTTCACTCTTCAGCACAGATATGTGTACACACAGTTTTTAAATCGAGGACTTTGATAAAACCAGTGGCCCACCCTAAAGGGGCCAGTTTTGAACCCTTGAATTATGTTAAACAAGGAATTTCCAATAAGTCAATGAATTTGGTGTCCTTGTTAGAAGATTGGTCTAAAACATGAGTGAGCTTTAGGGCTCAGAATAAAGCCGTGTTTGGTCCCTGAACCTTGCCATTTGCTCTCTTCTCCTTGGAGTCATCGGTTGAGATAGTGGAACATAGACCGTGTGGAAAAAGTGAAAGCCTGAAACCTAACGGGAAACTATAACGTTTTTACTCTCCAGCCATAGCAGATTTTAATCATTTGGCCCTTTCACACCACTTTTAATAGCAACTGTTGCACATTAGCTAGCACAGTTAATTATAAACAACACATTTAACCCACACTTATTAAGTAGAACAGAAAACAGAATTATCCGCAGCCAGAACTTACCACTATTTGGTGGCAGCAGTTTGCCACCCTTGTCAGAGTGTTGTGTTTGTTTAGTTGTTGTTTCCTCTGTAGAACCAGCAGTTCAGCCATGCCCTGTGTAGTTTAGACAAAAAGCCTTTCCATTGAGAAGTAACCGTGAATAAAATGTGATTAAGGAGTCTGGTCCCGGTCTGTTGTTCTTACTCTCTTATTCCCCCCTTTCTTCTTCTTGTTTTTATTGCTTTCTCGCTCTCTTTTCCCCTTATCTTCTTCTTCTCTTGTCCCTTTCCCTCGTCTCCTTTCTCTTCCCTAATCTGGAATTGTCTCCAACTGGGATCTCCTTCCACAAATCTCCTCTCCTCTCTGCAGGGTTTTGACAGAGCTCGTAAGCAAGATGAGAGACATGCAGATGGACAAGACGGAGCTCGGCTGCCTTCGAGCCATCATCCTCTTCAACCCAGGTACGTAGACGTGTGGAGGGTTATCAAACACGAGGAAGGACACCAAACGAGAGAGGACAAACTGAGTCTGGAAAGTCTGGAAAATGAAAGGAATTTAGAACATGGAAAAACATGTCAAATATGTTTCATACCTGTATAGAAATAACGTAGATGTTCTCTGTTTGCATCTGAAGATGCCAAGGGTTTGTCCATCCCCAGCGAGGTGGAGCAGCTGAGAGAGAGAGTGTACGCATCTCTCGAGTCTTACTGCAAACAGAAATACCCCGAGCAGCAGGGCAGGTAGGCTGTAACACACAGACATACTGGGAAATGCAAAAGGGGAGGTCTGCTCCGACAAATCAACAGTTAAATATTATTCAGCTCAGTAGCTTCAACATGGCACTGTAGCACAGAGCAGCTGGTAAAAGGCTGGGTGTGATGCAGTGGTTTCTGCCCACAGCCTTGACAAAAGACAAATACCATCTTCTGAATGTTCAGTTTACACGACTGGTAGATCTGAGGACATTTCTCTCTCTTCTCCGTCGTCCAGGTTCGCAAAGCTCCTCCTCCGACTCCCAGCGCTGCGCTCCATTGGTCTGAAGTGTCTGGAGCACCTGTTCTTCTTCAAACTGATTGGTGACACGCCCATCGACACCTTCCTGATGGAGATGCTGGAGGCCCCCCACCAGCTCACCTAGAGGACACCAGGTTCGGTCCGGTCAGGATCCGATGCACACCAGGATCGCCAACACGTCGCCCCGCGTTGGGTCGTTGGGCCTCTCCTAACTGCAGCACCTGCTGGTTTTAATGTGCCAGCTCTCTCACACACACACACACACACATATTCCATATCACTGGCTAATTATCATAACTGGCACTTGCCGATCTTAACTTGCATACATGAATTGACATGCAACATAACTAATGCACGGATCATATGGCTCTGGATGAACAGTATGCTAATACATGCTCACACACACATTTTCACCATCTTTTCCCAGACTCCTTTTTCCACCACAGGGGTTACGACTCAAACAATACAACCCCGTTTTACCACACATATACAGTTAATGTCTTAATCCTAAGTTAGCCTTCAGTTTTCACATTTCACAGAGGGGGTTCTGCTTTTCTGTAACTATACGGCCCTTGTTGGGTGAGTTAGTTACACGGCTAGCTGCACCTCTGTGTATTATATCCATCACTAGCCGGTTTCTTATTCATGTTTGGTTTTAGCTTAAAATCAGGTGCGTAGGGTTTCAATCATTTGTCCATCATCAAATGAATTCCATTCTTATTGGTCAGGAGGTGTCCTATAATGGACAGGCAGACACGCTCTCACAGGGAGCTCATCCAATCTCGTAAACATTTTATGCTTTTTTTGAATAATTATGCTGAAACTTGTTTGTTTCTATTTTGAAGTACTGTACTCATGAAATGAGAGCTTTTTCCAAGGCATTGAAATCCAGGAAAAGGGGAGTGGGAGCACTTTGTTGAACAGACAGACTTTGTCCCTCCCACCCTGATGTGCACAGCGGGCTTTGTAGGACGAGAAGAATGACTTGAATTTTTAATTATTATTTTTTTTTCTCCTAGTTTTGATTTCATCCTTTTCTCTTTTTTGGCAGTTGGTTGGCATTTTAAAGTGTCACAGGAAGTACAGCTTCATGCAAGACAAAAACATCTCCTCTTCCCCCCCAAAATCCCCCCTTTGCTGGAGGTCATTTATGCACCTTTGTGAGTTGTAACTGTGTAAATGTTTTGTAGAAATGACCATCAATTCTCACATACCTGAGATGACCTTGAAGGTACTAAGTGTAGGGTTTTCTCATTATTGCGTTGTTGTCCAATCAGATGTGAGGATTTGTTATAGCACTTGCTAAATGACTGACCACTTCCTGTACAGACGACCAGGATTGGTCAGCCTCTAGCTGAGCTGTGTGAGGTATTCAAGAGTCTGCACTCTACTCTGTAGATTGAGGTGCGAAAAGCTGAATGTTTCGTGCAACAGAGATAAAAAAAAAGACCCGATAAAATGATTTGACAGTGGCAATAATGCAACATTTCAATTCACCTGGTCATCAATCAATCAATATCAAATTCGGCTTATCTGCGATACATCGTCGGCCCTCCGCTCATGGATGAATCACCGGCTGCGTATAGATTGGCAAACAAGGCCCCGGTGTTTGAGCTACGTGTTAGTCGTGTTACTGTAATTAGTGCTGTATAATGGAAATCCTACACCTACTACCTGCAGCTCTGGAAGACTTCATTCAGTGTGTATTGGCTGGATGCTTGCGGCTGTTGTACAGTAGATCCAAAAGAAAAACAGGAGAGTCCTGCAGAGACAGATGCCTGTGAAATATGTGGCTCCAAAAAACGCATTTAAAAGCTCTTTTTTTGCTGTCCAATCAACAAGAGGCTTGCCCCCTTTGTGAGGTCATCATTATGAAGTTGTCATGGAGGCCAGGCCACACCCCTCTACTGCTTTTGCACCAACGTCTGCCGATGTCCCCGTCGTCCTCAGTAATCTCTGCTACTGAGATTGAACTGTTTGGGCGGCTGAATCTGAGCATCGCAGTGAAACACACGAAGACATACACAGTACACACGCTCAAAGGTGAGCAATACTGGGAACACAAAGACTTATGATGGTTTTTCTTAGAATTTCAAAGAGCGTTGGCGTTCCGAGGTGTATTTAGCCTTCTTATTAGTCACCACATTTAATAGCAACGAGAACCGTACACTCTGCAGTATCCTTCTACAGGGAAGAGGCACAGCTGCCCTCTACCAGGTGCTAAATAACTACTATGGTTAGTTTAAGACTTGCACATTTACATCAATACAAACCGTATGCAAGTACACATCACATCAGCCGTTCCCTACTCTTTGAATAGGTCTGTTGAGGATGTAGGTTTCCCCTTTTTTATTTGTTACATTATGACCCCTAACTTTATTGCAGATTCCCTGCGATGGGGAATGAACACCAGCTAAGTGCGTGTACATTTCATCTGTGCTCCTCCAGACACAGCCAGTGTTTGTTTTTGTATTTTAGAAAGCACTTAGGCCGGTGGAAGCAATGGAAGTAGCTGGTGAGTGTTTGGGGTCCACCGGCTGCTTTGACCAGAATGAGCAATGAGCTTCCTGCCCTGCAGATAGTCCAAATACTTGTCAGAGATGACCCGTGGCCTCCCCCCCCATGTGATGCGGACTCGGAGGCCGACAGTTAGATGGCCTGTAAGACAGGTGGCTTTGTTTAACATGTCAGTACGGTGGTCTCGCCTTAAGACTTTGGTGGAGTTGTAGTTTTTCTCCAGCCATGCATACACTCAGCCAACGCAAAGTAGTCTCCAGAGGGTTCATTCATATGGCAGCCTTACTCTGGTGTCAGTAAAGAGAAGCATGATGCCGTGTGGTCTCAGAGACTTGAGTGAAAAGCGACTTTCTGCCACCAGACTTTGAGAACTTGTGATCAGCAGTGGAAGGAAGTTTGTGAGATCGACCCACTCGTGACTTTAGGGCGCGCTTGTCGTCTATCATCTCAGCATCCATCTCTGCACCGTTACATGTTTTTGGAGCTTCCTCTGCTGAATGTTTCGGCCTGCTGCTACCGCACCGCATTTCTAGCTGGAGATGGGAACGATTACACAATCAGTCGAGTGCTGGAGGGAAAACAATAGCAGTCACATACTCGGCTGACTGAGCAAATACCAATCAAAGTAAAACATATGCAACTTGTTCATTCATATTGTGGTAAACGGTTGCAAATTGTGCATTGTGTTTTCGCCAAGTCTGTTGCATAAGTTGATATTAACTGGCAGTGAGAAGATTCAGAATTCCCATCCCTCCAACTGACAGCAACAGGCTTAAGTTCAGCCTTTCTATGTTTAACATTGTGCTCTGAGCTTAGGTCATTTAGTGGGTGATGAACAGTGCAGGTTCTGTCTGCTAAGCCACTTTAAGATGTGCTCATCGAGCAGACTGTTCTAGCAAGAGCTGGTGGTTGGTAGTTGTTTGTTTTTGCATTTATTATAGGGTGTGTGTGGCCACGTGCGTTCATGTGTAATGAATCTGTTAGCAGCTACGCCTTTTGACTGGCAGACACTATAGCGTTGGCGGTGATGTGCTGAGCGCTGTTAGTTTGGAGCAGAAGGAGCTGAAGCTGACGTGTTGACCTGATGCTCTGGGCTTTGCGTTGGGACGAGCCTGTAAACGTAACCCAGTGATTCTTGGCCTGTTTGAAAAAGGATGTGAAGCTTTTTTTCTTTTTTGCTGGACAAGCGTCGTAGAGGCGTGAGGAAGGGATTTAGCTCAGCTGTCCCTCTCTGCTGACTTACTTGGGTCGCACCGTGCCGCCCACAAGTCGTTGGCAAACCGTGTACACTCAAGGCAGACGCATGCTGTGACCTTTTGACTGTGTAGCAGTATTTGTTGTCGCCATCTTTGTTACATTTTGAAATGACTCGCTTTCTGAAAATCGATTGATTAAACTTGCTTTTTCTGTTTTGTTATGGATTGCAGGCTGTGACTGAATAATTGATCATTGTGTATAGACTAGATATCGGGGGGGATTTTGACCTATCGACACGGGGCCCATCCCGCTCTGATCAACGAGGCAAAAACCAGCACCCTCACTGGTTCATTGATCACTGCCGAGGTGTTTGTGGATGTGGCTGTTTTTTAAAAGCAGGGCCACTCAGTCCCCGGGGCTTGTTTTGTCATGTATGTTGTGATCGTTGTGCAGCCCACTAAAGAGAGTGCTAACCGTGGCCTGTGTAGTGCATACTAAAGAGGGGCCATAATAGGAATGGAATGACAGCTCGGGTGGAGAGGGGACGACTGGTCTCTGGAGTGGATCAGTGTGTGGCCCCCTCTTGGTGCTCAAGCTGTGCATTGGTGCTTTTTTTTCTGGGGTCCCGTGGGCCTTAAAACGTCTGCTTTGGTTTCCAGGACACAGGGAAATGCAGATATGACTGAAACACAAACTAGGAATGATTGAACAGGGATGTATTCAGTCGCATTTGTCTGGTTGTTTCCTGCAGCCGCTGGGACCTGATGGTGTGTTTCACCGTGTTAGAGTCCCGGGTGGCTGTAGCTGGATCAAAGCAAACTTCAGAACTTGTTGCTCTAGTTGTAGACACGGTGTAAAGGCCACCAGAATCCACAGGTCCAGTTACATTGAATGAACTTGATGGGAGGGATCAACCGAATATGATTGCTCACTTTGAGGAGGAAGTTGTCGCCGGTGTTTTATGTCGGAGGAAGTGTGGAGGGTGAGTCAGAGAGAGAGAAGAAGGGGAGGGACTTAACAAACTGATCAGGTGTTGATTTGTCGATCAAGAAGAAAAACAGAAAAACCAATGTCCCGGTAGATTTAGAATCTTCCTTAATTGTTTACTCTTCACCTTGAAAAAAAAAAAGAAATCACTGTTTATTTGTCTTGTTTCCTGTCTCCCTCTTCACCAACTATGCTATTCATCTTTTGTTTATTACAAAGTATTAAACAAGTACGAGAGCTGTAAAATCAGAATGGATTCTGTCACTCTTATTGTTCTTTGTTCTGGTTCTATCTCCCTCCATCGTACACATGGAGCCGGTGGACTTTTGTGTGCATCGGGGATTGAAAGAAGAAAAAAAAAAAATATGAATCCTTTTTTTCAGTGATTGATTCTGAATCTTGTTTCTCTTTGTTGTATCATGTCTGAGTAAAGGTTTTAATAATGTATGTGAAGTGTTTTTCATTGATTATTAAAATCTCTGCAAAGGATTTTATTATTAAACTAAGTTCCAAATAATTTCAGATATTGCAAGATGTAAATGCCCTTAAACACACTCTGGGTTGAAAGTTGCGGTGCACTCATTTCCTTAAGGCTCCACATAAAACACCCACTCACTGTCCGTGAGTTGGAAGGTCCGAACCAGACCCCCGTGTCCTGGTGGAGGGACGGGCAGCTCCTCAGTCCAGCAGGACCGCAGGGCCTCGGTCGACCGCTGGCACCGCACTCCCATCTCTCCACCTCTAGAGGGAGCACTGACCTCTCCTGTCAAAGTTTAACCACCCTGGTCTCCTGCCGCTCCACCTCCATCAGAGCTGCAGGGTGGAGGACTTCTCCTGCACTGCCTACCTAATGCACCTCGGCCAATAAGGAAGCAGCAGAACCGAGATCAGCACATTTCTATAGGTAAATGTCACCGTGCACTGGTGGTGGCTCTTGTTCCCTCTGCCACATATTAAAATGTAAAGACAGGAATGTGGGTGTGAGTTTGTATCTGTATTTAGGAGCTGCTCTCTCGCTCCATTTCTCCTCTCTCCTGCCACCTCCTTCAGTCTGTCTCCTCCCTCTTCTCTGACCAGGGACATCCAGAGCACAGTTCACCATTCAACGCTTGAGATGACGCAAAGAATTTAAGCTCCTAAAAGAGCTTATTAAATGTATTTTTATGTCCTGTTTAAAGCCTGTCTGGCCAGCAGTTAGAGTTCTGCTCACCAAGAGTATTTCAAGAATTTAACAACGTTGCTTTTGGCAGATCCTTGTGTTCATGCATGTTGTTAGACTGGCAGTAATGAGAAATGCACACCAATGGGATCTCAGCAGCTTTTATTGGATACTAGCATTACTGTAGCTATTGTTTCAGGCCACAAAGTTGACCGTCGTATTTAAAAAAAGACCAATATCTCAATATTTCACCCTTTAAAATGGCCCTGTATGATTTTCTTAGGTCCAGTTTTGGCACGAACCACGGTTGGAAGACAGACGTAGCATAACGTACAGTATTATTGTGTTCTTCCTCTTGTGTTGGCCTGAGACGGATGAGACGGACGTTGAGCATCACTCTCCATGTTGCAGATGCCTGAGCACTGTGGGAAGCTGCTCCTGTGGTTCCAGCAGCTGCCAGCAGAGGGAGCAGCCACAGAGAGGGTTGTGTTCAGGACAGCATGGCGGCCATGTTGTCAGCATCATATGTAGAGAAGATTATTAACACACAGTAAGTTTTGGTTCAGGACAGTCATTGGCAACATGACTTAAACAGTGTTAAGTGTTGGATTTCAAACCCAGATTTCCACCAGCTGATACTTTTATTCAGCTGAGCACAGAAACACTAAATGCTATCACATGACATTTAGTCATTTCAAAGGAAACGTTTAATTATAGTTCATAATTTGAGACCCCTCGTGGTCTGTTCGAGTGCCCCCTTTGAACTATATTCCGTCATGCTTCATCTTTAACAGCCTGCCGTCCCCTTCCAATCCCCATCTTCCTCCTTTACGTCTTTTCCTCCTCATCACATCGTCTCACCTCTTCTCCCTCACTCTCTATCCTCTCCCTCTATCCTCCCTGTTAACCTCTCGATCTCTCTCTCCCCAGTCTCCTTCTGGCTCTAACTCTTCCTCCACCTCACTCCTGCTTCTCACCCCAACTCCCTCTCTCCTCCGGTGTGCGGGTGAGGGCGAGCGCTGCAGAAAGACACCTTTGATACCCAGGGTCAAATTCCCTCTCCGTTTCTGCCTCACGAATGTCAATTTTCACCGGGTGAATGTTATTACTGTGCACCGATTAAACCAGCCGGCAGCGCTTTGATGGATCCTGTGTGGTGGAGATACAACACACACACACACACACACACAACCAAGGTGTGAAGAAGGAAGAGCTTTATTGAGCATGTGTACTCTGAAATGGAGAGCAAGACGTCAGGTGTATTTTCTGTTACAAAAATATTATAATCCCCCCACACACACACAAACACACAACTTCAAAGTTTGCACATTATCTCCTGTCTGCTTAAAAAAGAAGTCCCTTTTCTGCTTTATTGCATAAACTATTAGGAGTTATTTATTTTCGTTTGCATGCATGTTTTAATAAATTAAAATACATTGAATTTATTAATTTATACATTTTGAATAAATTTAAACATGCATGCAAGTTCCTTACAAATTCCGACCGCAGTCAGATCATTGAAGTAAAAAACTAACATTTAGCTTGCTGATTCAAACCATCCAATGTTAACAGCCCTGAATGAAAGTGTTAATAAATCATTTTCATGTTTACTGCATGTCGGATCAAAGTGTCTGATGGGTGACAGTCAAAAGTGAAAGCAGCTTTCAGTGTGGAATTTAGCATCAACTACATATCCAGTCATGTCTCCACGGTAAACGTATCTTTTTATGGCATGGAAGGCATAAAGGCTGCGTCGTGCAGCTTGTTGCCTCGGTCGGGCCCAGACTGTGGGGACTGTAAGAAACTTTGGAATGACTAGTGACAACATTTAGGGAAGCCAAATTACTGGTCAGCCACCGTCCCATGTTCTTTCTGTAATGATACGCTAGCGTTTGGGTACACACAGACCAAATGTGAGCCAGGCTACACTTAGACGACTGAGCGCCTCCTGAGCAGAGCTAAATCTGGGTGAAACGGAGAACTGGGTCCCATGTAAAGTATATAGTTCTGCATTTGAGGGAGGTTGGTCTTGCTTTCTAATCAAGGGAACATGGAAGATAAGTGAGACTGAGAGATGTGCTGAAAGAAATGTTTCAGAAGGACACGCATGGTGCAACTGGGCATTTTAAAACTAAATGCAAAACTGGACAAAAGGTCATAAGCATGAGGTCCATTTACCTTCCAGAAGAAGATGAAGACGCTGACTGGCTGCCTCTTTGTATGATGTCAATAGTATGCACGCCACAATATCACAGTGACACAATGAGGAACGCTATACTGTAGTTACACAACTCTCCAAGTAGAAAAGTCTGCTTTCAGAAGTCCATATATTATTTCATTTATTTTGTCAGTTATGATGCACATGTTTTTGCACTGTTAGACCCACTGTCATTCAACAGGGACACTGATTCAGTAGTGTAGTGTAGGGGAAAGCAGCATTATTATAATTCATATAACTGTCTGTTAGAGGTCGTAGCAGGCTCAGTTTTGAAGATACTGGTGTCATAAACTATAGAAGACCCGAGGGCTCCACTGGTACCAACCATGTCTTGTCGGGGAGGGGGCTACATTCCGTTGAGAGAAAGGTGTCATGGCCATATTCACAGGGGTCACTTGACCTCTCACCTCAAGATATGGGAATAAAAAAGGTGCCCTACACATGTCTTCTCTTTACAGACATGCCCACTTTATGATAATCCCACGCAGTTTGCATACAGTTTAAATGTGTTACTGTTGCCTTTTCTAAAATGGTGTATTTGAATATTTCTGTGGTCCCTGAACGGTCTTGGAGTTTCATAAATTGGGTTTGACTGCAGCTGAGACTCTTGAGGATCCAGTGAGCCCAACTGTATCCATGTGTGATGATGTTAGTCCTCATAGTGAGAACTCTCTTTGAAACGGTGCAACATGACCTGTTGTGACCTCCAGGATAATCAGTCAGGAAACGTTCCGACCACAAACTAGAGACCCGCTGCATTCAGAGCTGTATTTGACAGGATTATTGTCATAAGGGGTCGCTTGCCATTCAATTTTGCGATTCTTTCAGAAATTTCAAAAAAATGTCAGAAGTGTTTGACACCAAATCACAGCGTGGATTTGTCTATGGGGTTCCTCAAGGGCTTGGTGTTTTAATGTGGTATTTTTTTGGAGGGATTTTGTCGTCTTTTTTTTTCAATCAGCTCTCAGATGATCAGAAAATGTTAAATTTAACACAAAATCTGAAGCACCAAAATCCCCAAATTGCTGCCACAACTTATGAAACATACAGTAAGTGAGCATGACCAACACAGAAATGTTTATTAATCTCAAATTCATCTTCTGGTTTTCAGCTTTCAGATGATATAGACCACTTCTGTGTGTCACATTGACACTGCAGCCTCACAGGTATTTCTCCTGCCGTCTCGGTTGTTCGTACAGTGATGGACCGGATGTGTCTCAACTGAGATAAAAAGCTCTTTGTTTCGAAAATCAATGATTCGTTTTTTCTGTCCTCGATCTTTTGTGTTTGCGTCCCCGAGACAAACCTCCGCGTTCATCTCTTTGCACCTTCTTCTCTTCTCCTCCGCCCCCGCGCAAGAGCTCCTGTTCCTCCAGTCCACATGTCAAACTGGGCAAGCTACTGATGCTGAGCCCCAAATTGCTCCCAAATGCTGTGCCATCAGTTTGTGAATGCGCATTAGTTCACTTCCTGCAATCTCTGCCATCAGAGTGTGTGCGTGCGTGCGTGCGTGCGTGCGTGCGCTGAATGGTGACATAGCGACTAAACTAGAAAGGCTATATAAACGCAATGACCGTTAACCTGTTAGCTTGTAACTCCATCAGCACCATTAACAGTGTAGGCAAGCAAGTTTGGAGATTGGGTGTGTTTTCTTACAATGCTATTTGGGGCCTTTAGCTGACTATATTTAAGTTGTCATATATACAGAAGTATCTTTTTTTTCCCACAATTTCTGAACACAGTTGCTTTACTAACTAGGAGGGCACTCTGAGAGCGCAGACCTCCACTAAGGCCTTGTCTATAGGATGATATCAGGAGGGGTTCTTCCTTGGACAGTTGGACAGTATTTTTTCCGTAATCCTGCTGACAAACAAACCAAACTAAAATCTCTACTGGGATCATTTAATCCGATCCCAAGTGTTAGAAAGACTCCAGCCCGTTTCCTCTCCTACGCCGTATTACTGCGCTCGTCCCTCTTCCTACCATCTCCCAGGTGTCTTCTCCTCCTTCATGCCCCTCGCTCACTGAGCTCTCTTCCCTCCTCGGGTGACTTCGTCTTCATCCCCTCAGTCACATCTTTCTCACATCCCAGGCTTCTCTCTGCCCCACTACTGTACCAGAGAGAGAGGGCCCTGGTCTCAGCAGCTTCCTGTCTCACAAAAGACCCCTCTGTGTTTCCTCCGCTGCCACCCCACCCCCTTCCTCAACACCCCTGTGGTACATTCCCTCCCTCTCCCCCGGTGCATTCCTTATTGACCTCGGCCGGCTGAGGAGTCCCTCCGTCGGCGCCGGGGTCTCTGAGAGTGGAGCTGAGCCTCCACTGATCTGGGGAAGCACTTTTTGAGGGTTCTTGTCCAGGAGAAGTCAGGCTAGAGAGTATGCCTTTCGATATCAGATTGAGTTCTTTATTACAACTCACTTACCACTCAAAGTGCTTTAATGTCGTCATTCACATCCATTCATACACTGATGACAGGCTACCATGCTAGGTGCTACCTGCCCATCAGGACTAACTAAGCATTCACACACCGATGACATCGGGAGCAATGTGGGGTTAAGTGTCTTGCCCAAGGACGCATCGACATGTGGAGGGGACGGCTGATTATGGGATGACCCGCTCCACCTTCTGAGCCACTGTCGCCCATGGAGGACTGTTGGGAGAAATGGCTGAGCTGACATCAGGGCTCAATGTATAGAAACTGGACATGAAGAAAAAAGGAAGCGTACACACAGTTGGTGGAGGTTTATCCAATGTTAGAACACGTGAACTTGAAGCTACAGTGTAACTTGCTCCTGAGGTGTTTTCCATAGCAGTGGGTTACATGCTGTTCTGTTTGACCAAGAGGATTCAAGACTGTTGTTCTCAGTCACTGCATGCTGACAAACACACAACGATATGCTTATCCTAATGTGTGTAAAACAGTGTTCGGTGTGTTCAAACAGGCCGACAGCTATATTATAAGCATATGTCCGTTTTACATGCTTTTTTTACCCATCCCACAGATACAGAAGTAACACAGTTCACCTGCCACTATACACCCCCAACAATGCTACGTCTTAAATGGTATAAAACAGATTGTAGTTTTGTTACGCGTGCATCAGGTAATCACTACTAACAACAGGGCAAACATTATAATCTGAGGATTCTATGCTGCTGTTCCCCTGATGCCACACACTGCTTACTGCAGCCTCCACCAGCACAAAGCCTTTTTGTGAGAAGTTCCTCAAAAAGCAAAGCTAAACCCTATATGATCAATTCCTTAACGTGGCAGCCTGAGTTTCTTTCGTTCTTCTGAAGTTGACTTATTTTTTTCCTAATAATGGATATCTCATATTCAAATGAAACACTCTGTGCCGTTATTATAGAACCAATTCCTCGCCATTGACAGACGGATTGCAGTGCTAATTCCTCAGGTCGTCTGGGCCTGGAAGAGCTCTGACTCCTCCACCCTTCTTTGTAATGGTCAGCCGGTCCAGGTACAGCAAGGTGTCACTCTAACGGCACAGTGACCCCCCCGACCCCTGCCTCGACCTCACAGCGTCCAGCTGACTCGTCCGGGTTACGGCAGGGCTTCGCTGCCCTCTGTCCCTTCACCGTGACACCGGCTGAATACCTGTAATGCTTCACATACCTGCTGCTTCTCCTCTTTCATCCCTTACAATGAACCCTCACGACACACTGGTTCTCAGTCAGACTCTTCTCCCTCTAAAAATGCTCTCCTGACCTGCCGAGTCAGCGAGGAGCTCTTTCTTAACGCAAACAATACAAGTTGTTCTTACAGGCAACCACAGCTTGTGATGGGGCATGAGTTCAACCTCACCAACTTGTGTTCTCTAGTTTATCCTGATTCATTTGACCCATTATTTCTTCATGATTATTGTTATGGGACGGGCTGTAAAAAGTGTTCAGTATTGGGGCAGTGTGCTTCAGTGCTCCACGTGTTCTCTGTTTGACTGGGTTTTCTTCAGAGCTCTGATTTTCTTCCACAGTCCAAAGATGAGCGGGTCAGGTGGAGTCTGCTGGTTCGGATTGACCCTGTGATGGACAGTTTGTGTCCAAGATATGTGTTATTGTCGGTAGAGTTGCATTATTGTGCATCAGGATTGTTTAAAGTACTATAGGTGATCAGGGAGGGCTTTTCCTTGTCAGGAAACACACCTGTGCACGGAGAGTGAATCAAACCTTCCACTGTGTGCACTGATGTGGTGTAAAGTACCATTGACATCGACTGAAGTTTAGTTTCTTAAAGGTCCCATGAAGTGGTGTTGAGATCACAATTCCCTTCCTCAGTTTGGTGTTCAAACAAGTAAATAAGGCCGGACTTTAGTGAGGGACTTTTTAATGGAGTTGATAAGAAAGTTGGATGAAGACTGCAACATGGAACCCTGACCTGAGCTGTTGAGGATTCCTCATCACAGTGTAATGGTACATGTGTAGATAAAGATGAAGACTTTTTCTTTTCTTAAAATCTTAGGTGATGTCTTTGAGCCATTCGTTGGTGCTGGCGATGGTGCACAATGACCACAAAGTCTAACTCGTCCTGCCAGGTGGTTGGTTACCGTTGAAAACTGCTGAGGCCCTTTCAGGTGATACTTGCTATATGGATGAACCATCTGTCAATCAAGCTCAGGAGAAGCAAACGCATCTTCTCCATGGAGAAAAGCCTTCAGTGCCGTTCTTTGCTCTTCTGTCAATTAAAAAATAACCTCCAGTTCTGACAGAACTGATGCTATTGCAGCGTCTGCGCTAACCTCTATTAGAGCCGCCATCTTTGCTTTGAACCAACAGTCAGTTCCTCTCCGTGTCGTCATGTTCGTATCCGCTCCGAAGTTCCGGATGTGTCGTTAATTTAGTTATAATGCATAAAACATAAGAGACAAGAAATAAAAATGTAATGCACACGTTTATTTCATCAATATAACTAGGGCTACAAGCTAACAACACAGAAAATGCTTTTCATTTCATTTGTGACTTCAGCGCAACCTTTAAACCTTTAAACCTCATTCTAAGGGACAGTCTGCTGACCGTGGCCCACTGTGGGCTGCAGTGACATCTGTATGCTGACTTCATCTGTGGAAAAACCTGCGACTTTGAGAAAACAAGACGTCGAGGTCCCACCCTGTGTTTTAGTCAGTAGGTCAGCTAGCGATGCTTCTGTCCATCCGTCCACCGTCTCCCTCCCCACCTCAGGTTTTTTTCTTCTTCTGGAATCTCCATGTGTAAATACCGTTTGATCCCTCCTCCCTCCCTTTTGCTCTCTCTCTTTCTCCCTCCCCTCACCTCCGTCCTCTCCCTCCTTCTTTATCAATGGCCCTCATTCATTCCCTCTCACCCTCTGCATGCCTGTGTGCCCCCCACCACCAGCTCTCTGCCCACCCATCCTCCTCTCTCTCTCTCTCTCTCTC
>NW_022280087.1:1254017-1261473 GCF_004355925.1 Anarrhichthys ocellatus | reverse complement strand
CCTCCCCCTCTCTCTTCCTTCTTTGCTGTTTTTTTTCCTGCCTGTCCCTTGCCCCCCCCCCCCCCCCCCCCTCCCAGGCAGCAGTTTCCTCAAACCTTCATCCGTGTTCTATCTCTCTCCTCCATCTCTGGCTGCTTCATTATGGGATGTTGGTATTTAGATGCAGATCTAGATGTGCTTTTTCAGGCTTAAGTAATATTCATTGGCCTTTATGAGGAAAAAGTGAATTTCCTGTTCTTGTGGGCACGCCCCTTACAATTTCTAGATATTTCAGTGTTGGTTAGATATGGATCTTATCTGATTTTGTTGTGGTGAATTTGTGTTTTTTAACAAATGAATACAGTGTAAATGAAACCTGCTTCTCATATATACGCTGAAATGATTTGACTTTGTGGCTCAGTGTAGCATTTTCTCTGCTTTGTGGTTCGTGCTATATCACCAGTCCTTCTAATTGCCTTTTATTAGTCCAGCCATTATGCGCCATCTGGGCAAATTACCTTCTAACGGTGAGTAATTGTGCTAAATAGAGCAAATCCTGGAGTTCACCTATTGCTATTTTTAACGAGGAAGCTTTCTTCATACTCCCAAAAACAACAGAATTGCTGAAAGCCACTAATGAAACGCGTACACTAGAAAAATGCTGAGAATGAGAGAGAAGGGAACACACGCTGTGTTTTTTTTGTTTTACTTTGTAGGAATATGAAAAGACAAGTGCACTTTGTCATAATATGCTGTGTGCTCGTGTACAAACTGTCCCTCGGTCACACAAACACACACTGTTATACATCAGTTGGCACGCAAACTTCCGAGCTCACCCCACACAGAAACACACGCCCACTTAGGTGTACCCTCCCTCCCTCCCCTCGTCCTCCTCCTCCTCCTCCTCCTCCTCTTCTTGCCTATTTCGAGGTATGTGGTTAGCTGGGTGTGTTCGGTGGCCAGATTTAAAATCACTGACCCTTTCTCTTTCTAAGTCCCCTTTTTTTTCTTTTCTTTTTTTACCTGGCTCCGCACACCTCCAGCAGCTGCACCAGGCCGAGCTGAGTGTGTATTCATCGCACGTACTCTTTGACCCCACTGTTAGTGTCCAGAGCATCAGTCCACTCCCTTTCTCCGTTTCCTCCCAGGCAAGCCCCTGCTCTGATCTATTTCGGGGTGTGTTGTGGCTAGTAGGGTGTGTGTGTGTGTGCGTTTGCAGCCCTGCCCAGTAAAATACAGACTTTCCAAGGAAGTCGGCAATATAATATGGCCGCTTTATTGTAATTACAAGCTTCTCCTTTTGGAAATAGCGCACAGAGAGAGAGCTGCCCACAGGCACTTGCTGAGTCCGTCTCCATCTCTTGCTGTCCTTCTGCAGACGCCCTCGTCTCGGCCTCATCCATCCGTCCCTGAAGTCTCTGTGGCTCGCGTTGATCCAGATGTCACCACACCAGGAGGCTCTATCAGCTGGATACGAGTCACCCTTTGACAGTACAGCCTGTTAAGATTCCAGTGCGAGTGTGAGGAATGAGTTTGGTGGGTGGCCACGTCTTCTGGAGCTTCCCTGCAGGGAAACCTTGTGGTCTCTGGGTTCTTATGACCCTGAAATTTCCGCCAAGCAAATTATAAGGCTTTATTAATTCAAATATGGCTGACATTGAAGCTTAATGGTGTAATTGAAGGGTTCACATTGACCTGTTACACTGCTTTTCTCCTGGATTAGCTGAGTGGGAGCACCTGCCTTTTGATGTGAGGATATTTTACCCCCGTCGTAACATTTTAGCAGCTCCTGGTGAAGTGGTCACTTGGTTTGTTTGAGGATGATGAAGTCATGCTGCTGGCGGGGGCATACGTGCAATTCCTGTCCTTTTGGAATTTGTGGTACCTCCATAATGTGGATGCTCAGCAGTTTGTGTGGATTATACCGTTGCTAAGGCAGGGCTGCTTTATGCTGCATTTGGTTAAGGGTGTGGGCACTCGGGACCAAACACATTGGATACTAAAACTGCACCAGATGACATTTTGAAGCCATATTCTTCCATCTTACTTGCTTTAAAGGTGCATTGTAAGATCTGGCCGGATTTTAGTTTAAAACATACAAAAAACGAGCCAACATTATCACCAGAATGTGAAGAGGCCTATGTATTGTGTTGCCGAGATATCTACTGAAATTAGTGCGCTAACCAGCTAGCCCCAGCCCGTCCTGTCTTGTGCCTGGAGAGGCGATAGTGAGTCACTACAGCAGCATCCAGTCTGTCCTCAGGCCGAGAGGACGAAGACGTAGAGCTGCCCCGAGGGCTTGTCAGTCACATTGAAGGTACAGGGTCCCAGTACATTTTGATACTTTGTTTATTTGATTAAATTCAAAGTGGCAGAAACAAAAAGAAACGACCCATATTTTCGTTTTGTCCTCGCTGCCACCAGTGGAAGACTTGAGGGGAGGAGGGTGGGTGGCGGCTCCAGGAGACGGACCTTCAGTTAGCGATTAGAGCAAATGGAGGCAAGCCGCAGAATCAGATTGAGAACAATAGGCACCGGCTAAAGCATGCACCTGTTGTGACCAGCTTTAAAGGGGACATATCATGCTTATTTTCAGGTTCATACTTGAATTTGGGGTTTCCACTAGAACATATTTACACGCTTTACAGTTAAAAAAACATGTTGTTCTTTTCATACTGTCCGTATAAATATACCTGTAGTCACCCTCTGTCTGAAACGCTCCATTTTAGCACCTGTCTCTTTAAGCCCCCAGTCTGCTCTGATTGGTCAGCGTTTTCCGGTCTTCCTTATCTTCACAGCTCCACTTCAGCCAGGGACTCACTGAGTGTGTTAACTACGCAGAGTTTAGCTGCACTTCTACACGTGACTGTATAGTTGTGACATCACTACCTTCTAAAAGACTTGATGGCTGGTTTTAAGACACGGATTCTGAATATGGGCGGTGTGCAAATGATGATGATGGGGACAGAGGTCATGAAACCAAAAGAAAGATGCATACAATGAAATAGGGTACAATGAATCAAAAATAATGAGTTAAGATAAAATAATTGTGCGGTAAATACAGCAATGTTAAAAAGATTTCGTTGAAAAGTGTGGACAGATTTCCATTACCACCTTTAGTTGAAAAATGAATTTACCAAAGACGAAAATGAATCTTTAAAATAACCGAATCGGATTTTAACGTGATAAATGTCCATAAAGCAAACCTGACTACACACACACACACACACACACACACACACACACACACACACACACAGAGAGATACATTAAGACAAGCATTCACATATACACTCCATCCAACCCCAAATGGTGATTACAGTCCTTGAATATGACTCCTTGACTTTAAGTGGATAAAAACTGTACATGCACACACATGCAAAGTCGAGCACAAGCACATACCACAGATGTCTCTTGGGGTGTCTCTTTTTACAACATGTGGCATCTACTTTAAGAGAACAGGGAGGAACAGAACCGTTCTCAAAAAAACTCTCTGTCCACTGTGTCCAGGAAGCCAAAATAAGAAGCCCGAGCTGCCACAGCGAGGGAGCGTTTCCTGGTGAAGCTGCAGTATGTACAAAAGGAGGAAAATAGCTTCCATCAGGTATTCACTTATATGACAAAGTCTGAGTCTGCTGTTTATGCTCCAATGTTTGCTCTCTGATTTCTGATCTGTTCAGTCTTGTTGACCTCTGTCCTCCTTTTGTTTTTTGTATTCCATCAAAGCAATGTTTTTATGATTTTCTATATTCTCCCTGTGGTTTTCATATTTAGGTATAAATGCAGCCCAAGCCATATTTCCCTTCTGATTCCTGATGGATAATTGCTAGATGCAGCAGCCAACGGCTCCTTCTCATACATCAAAGCTCACCCTATAGTTTCTTATGAGAAGGCACTACAATTTTCTGCTTTGGCAGCCTTGCATGGACGGCACATTACCGCCGAACAGAGATTAAAAAAAACATGGCCATCGTACTTTAAGCGTGTCCCTTTTTTCTTTTTTTGGAATTTAGTACAGTAGAGATGTATTGCAGGGTCGGAGATGGTGGAGGCGGGCTTCTTATGAGCACACAGGTCCAAAACATTTTAATTGCACAATGTATCAAAGGAAAATTAACCGGCAGAAACCTGCAGAGGATCCACACTGAGGCTGATATACAGCACTATAGTTCATGTTAAAGATGTATGCTCTCAGTGGGCAAAATGTTATGCTGTCCATCTTTACATTATAATACAAATGTTAAACGTATAATCACTCAAAATCTATTCCTAGTTAAATGAAAAGCCTGCATGCTGAACAGGCTGAAAGTGGGACTAATGAAAGTGTTCTGTTGGCACCAGCAGCTTTATAAGATCATTCCACCTTAAACCTTAGAACAGACGTGGCTTTATATGATGACTTCATTCACCCAAAACATGATTAAACTGTGGAATTAATTAAACAAAATGTTTTTGAAACTTCACCATCATCCAACTACAGATCTGAATCTGCTCAATCAAACAGATATAAGCTGCTGTATTCAGTCAGTCTCCTTGTTATGTCGTCTTTATGCTGATTTGATCAACCTGGTTCTGTACCCTGATCGGTTCTTGTCACTGTCTTTATGACAGCCAGTTATAGCATTAAAGCCACTGATTAGTATTATGTTATGTCCTGGTGAATGTGTTATGTTACCACCAGTCATTGGCCGTCCTGCTCATCAGATGTAATGCTACAGAGACACAGAGCTTTAGTTTTCAATGTGCACTTGTAGCATGTTTATGTTTAGTCTGCCTGCTGGTGATGCTGTAAGTGAGGTCGTGCTCTGACTTCTCTCCCAATGGGTCTCACTTACAGAACAAGTAACCAAAATCCATTACTACATTCATCCATTTTGGCCACAATGGCGATGATGCATTTCAAAGAAATGTCAATTGTAATGTGATCAGCTGACACACGTCTACATGTCCAAACTTTAAAAACACTGATTTGTAATATTCCAAGATGACACTGCAAACATCGTGAGAGTGAAGCAACGATTTAAAGCATTCAAATCTTATTTTGAATTGTTTGAATCCTATTTTTCACTTTTGAAACAGCAGTTTACATTTTCAACCTCTCACATTTTAGCTTTCTGTTATGAATGAAAGAATGAATCATTTCAATGAATGACTGTTTATTTTTCATATTAACATGACCCATCCCTCATATAATTATTTAGAAACATAACTAACAATGAGCCAAACATTCCTGCATGTTAACCCACCACCATCTAAAAGCACTATGCGTATCTAAGCTCATAATACCACAACAGCTGTGTGTCCTCTTAAAAGGCTGTTGAGCAAGGCACTAAAACCTACAGTGTATTGCTGCAAGTCAGTGTGTAGGAGCTCCGACTTAATAACTCAAATATGAATTAAAGGAAACATTGCATCACATTTACCACCAAGATGGATGTCTACAAAACTTCATGACAATACATGGTCGTTACTTCAAAGTCCGTAGGGATGTACGTATTGTCCATGTTGAGGTAAATGTTGGCAGAACTACAAAAGAGAATCTTTGTCCCTTTAAACGTCTCTGTAATCCATCCTTCATCAGAATATATTGATGTGATTTAATGTCAGGTAAAGGAACATCATCACGTTTTACTCTTTGTTGCCTTTAGAGGTTTTATTTTCTTTTGCTACCAAGCCCATAGAAAGAATGATAGTAAGAGGAGTTATCATGGAAATACCACAGAATGCAAACACATCCCCCTCCTTTCCCCTCGGAGAATCAGAATTGGGGGGGGGGGGCAGCAGAAATGAAGGGTAGTGAGTGCTATAGAGCGTCAAGGGGTAATTATGGTTAATTGCTGCTTTCTGGATGTGGAGTCTGCACTCAAAGAAAGTGACTAACCACGGGCTTTAAGACGACAGAGACCTTTACGAGGCAGACGGCTGGGCACAGGGGATCGCTTTGAAATACACGAGATGCTATCGACTGTTTATGACAGGTGGGGATATGAAAGCCACTTTGAAATTATGAAAGGAATGTCTAGTGTGTGCTACTAGTGTAAGGTTTACGTCCCTGTGGTTTCATATTGTCTCAGCAAATAGAATCAGTGGCTTTGAAAACTAAACTTCACTCGGCAAAGAATGTGGTGTTCATATTGTTGTGGACTTTCAGGGTTTTTTCCCCCTAAAAGTGAGACATACGCCTCAGACATACATGTTAGAACTGTAAGATGCAATGTGATACAATAACCTTCCAGTAAACACTACTTTTGTAAAGGTGTTCAGCTAGTGTTGACTCTTGTCAGTTTTGAGATGGTAGTTTGTGTTGTTGTGTTGTTATTTTGTTAAGCAGCATTTCTTACAGGCATAAAGGGTTCCTCAACAAATCTGCTGATCCATCTCACGTATATCCAAACAGGGATAACTTTTAGAAGTGGCTGCATCGCTGACAACCAGGCGTCAGCTTTTGGTTGCCGAAACTCAAAATATGGCGATTTTTAATTCACCTTATATTTTGAGTAATTAAGATACAGTTATGCTTCAGCTTAATGAAAATAAAATGACATAAAAGCTTTGTTACAGTCACCAAACAAAAAGAGTTTTGTGTTTTATCTGTTACAGAATTTGAATCATTCCTGGTGTATAAAATAGCAGTGTTCTTCACAGATTCCCCAGAAGTGATTCCAGCGAGTCACCGGTTGTCCATCCGTTCTCTCCCTTTTAAATGTTGGTTTTCTGGACCTTTGTTTGGATTCCCACCACCGAGTCTTGTTTTGGGTCCCTCAACGCCAACATCAGCTTGTCCATCATCTCTACTCTGAGAGAAGACCTGCAGTCTGTCTGGATTACTGCTGAGACAGCTGATTCCCCTCTCACATATACAGCTGAAGAGAGATGCACGTTTTGCTTATTTTTGATGTGATAAAAAGGCTAAGAACTGGTTGACAAGTTCTCAAAAGTGTTGCCATTGGCAACCTGGCAACCTTTATGGTGCCCTGACATAGTGTGATGCATCTTATTCCTCTGTGCCATAGAGCTCCATGGTGTTCCACAAATATGAATCACATATGAGCCACGTTGGGTCACATGTTGCTTGAATATGAAAAACATAGCAACCATAGTTTATTTTTATTTTTATCAATCCCACATGCAGCATCCTGCTGCCGTGAATCTACTTTCATTCCTATCTGAAGGTTTTTACAGAGGAGATGCTCATTTATCATTCATAGCCGCATTTATACAATATTTTATTCCTAGAAACATGATGAAAATTGCTGTTGACAATAATTTCTGATTTATGGAGTGATACAAAGAGATGTAAAAACTTTGTTTCTAATATGTCGACAAAATGAATCAAGAATTTTGAACCTGGGTTTATCCAATGTTCACATTTCTGGTCAGGAAATGTATTTAATAAGATATTGCCTTATTTGCATATTTTAACATACAATTCTCTCTCTCTCTCTCTCTCTCTCTCTCTCTCTCTCTCTCTCTCTCT
>NW_022280087.1:1245998-1254007 GCF_004355925.1 Anarrhichthys ocellatus | reverse complement strand
CTCTCTCTCTCTCTCTCTCTCTCTCTCTCTCTCTCTCTCTCTCTCTCGGCGCACCTGAGCTGCTGCTACAAAACAAGGGCACGTGGGGCTGGCCAATCAGTACGAGAGGAGAGCTCCTCGGATTGTGTGAAAGGGGCGTGGTAAGTTGCGCGGACAGAAGCCCGATTGGCTGGCCGAACTCTCACTCTTCTGCCCTGGCACAGCGCGGTGAGTCCTGCTGTCTTTATCTACCGTTTACCTGAACGGTTCCTCGTGGTTTACAAAGGCAGTCTTTTCATTGACACAGAATCCAAGACAAGAACGTGTAGAAGTAGAAAAGATAAAGAACATTTCTCCGACCGCCCTTCTCGCATTGTTTAAAGAGAATCAGACAGAAAACAGGCTTCACTGACCACTCACTCACTCTCAGTGGAAAATAAAGACTCAATTGTTGTGTGTGTGGTGACATATTTGTAAAGGTCTATGTATCATTAAAACAGTCAGCTCATACTCTCAGATGTTGAGGACTGAGGGCGCAATTACGCACGCCCTCCGTCTCCCTCTTTTGCCATTCACTCTCTCTCTCTATTTCCCTCCCTCTCTCTCCACACACACACACATACACACACTCTCTCACTCTCCGTGGGAGTAAGTGTGTAAGTAAAGAAGGGAAGAGGGAAAGAGAGAGAGAGCGTGATTCCAGGTCTCTCTCTGCTGCTCTCTCCACTTTGGGTACTCGTACCCGGTCTGAGTCAATGGGGCTTTAGCACTAAGGGGTTAAACGTTAAAATAAAATATATTTATTTACCCCGAAACCCCCTTTAGTGTTTAGGTTTTATGCATTAAGACAGACAGACATAGGTAACCCATCAAGGAAAGTCTCCGGGAGAGAGGTAGAGACGTATCCAGAGGCGTGCCTTTTTTTGTCTGTTGCCTCGCAGAAGCTTCAGTCGGGTCCCTGTCGTCGGCTGGCTTACTGCGAGAGGATAACTTCCACCATATCCTACATTTACAGCTCAACCAGGCCGGCGAACTACTGCAACACTATGGATACTGGAGACTGTCCCTTCCGCAAGAAACGGAGACCATGGCGCATGGACTTCTCATCCTTCGCCTTGGTAACCGTGGCGCTCATCGCGTGCCAAACGACCGTGGTTCGGGCAGGTAAGACGGCCTCTTTTATTTCCAGTTGGGATGTTTATTGTGCGTTTGGCCAACTTTGGGTCTTTTTTTCTCAGTTTGAAACGTCTTCATCTTTCGCTGTCTGTCTGGATTTACCGTGCGTAAAAACTCATCCATTATCAGACACTTACGCACCTGACATGCTTATTTTCATTTTTCCCAGAGAAATGTGGCCAATCATTGCATCACAATATTCAAATATGTACATCTTTTGCGTTGTTTTGCGTTGATACCTGTATATTTAGAAGTGTAGGCCTACATGTTTAATTTCAGTCAAATTCCAAAAGCATCCCAGGGCGACTTGTGTTTCCTAAAGGCCTTATGTGACCATGGTCCCGGCATATGGACATTGACAGGGAAATCGAAGTTTCCGAAATGAACCTATAATCTTTTCAGCGCTGCGTCTCTTAATTAGTAAGGTCCATCCCATTCAAACAAACGACCAAAATAATGATACCAACATCCGTTTGTCAGATTATTTGTGTATGTTTTGATAAAGTTATTTTTCTTATCCGGCAGCTGGAATCTGGCCAGCCTTCACACACCCTGTCCGATGATGGATGTCACAACCAATAGCGACAGAGTAAATACGTTATGAAGTCATATTATTATGTATTGTTGCTGCAGAAAAACATATGACATATAACGTGGTATTATGTTTTGAATAAAAGTTTGTTGCCGCTTTTTTGGACCTCGTTCCCTCAGCTGTGTATCTGTCTGTGCGCGCGCGCAGCCTGCTGACAGGCAGGCACGTGTTTGTTTGTCATTCTGAACAATTTGTCCGATGTTGACTTTTCCATTTTATCTTTCTATAAACTTAATTTCACTTCCAAGAATCCTGCTGATGGTGCGCACTTCTGTGGCCCCCTCCCACCCGCAGGGGCCCGTGGGTAGGACGGTGCAAACAGCTGCTTCAGTCGCTTTTAATCGACTAAACATCCCGTTTGTCAAACGTGAACTATTTTTTTTGTTCTGTGTTGCAACTGAACGTCCTCCTGTGGGTAAACTGGGCTGACAGCAGGGACCGTGCAGGTTGGCTGTGTGTTTACCAGTTCAGCCTGTGCACCAGTCCATCCATCACTGCCTCTGCTCGTCCACGGGGGAGGGATCTCTGAGTTTGAAGGATGTGACAATAAGCCATGAAAGTTGATTTTGCGTTTTTTCCCCTTTTAGAATAACACTCTAATGTTTGTATTGGTTTTAATAGTGATTAGTACATTGATATTGAGAATAATGGTTTGTTTGCGAACAGTCGGAAGTGATTACTTTACTTTACGGTCTTACGATCCTCTCCCCTCACCATCCACAGGTACATAGTAGTCCGCCTAAAAGGAATGATCTGTATGCGCTGCAGTTCCCTGGCGCACCGCTAGTAGTCTCGACTTATTTTTAACACAGAGGATCCATTGATTCACCTGAACAGCTCAGATCAGATTTAATGCGTAATGTGCCATGGAAATAAATCAAATTAAAGATAAATCCATAAAGGTGTTTTTTTTTTTGTAAGTGCAGCAACACGACTGTTGAATATGATTTGTGAGGTTTTAATTAACCTTTTTAAATGATGAATTTAGGATTTTTGTTCGACTGGATCTGAAGCTGGTTAGAAAATGTTATTTTCTAACTATGGTTTTATGATAATGTACAAAACGAAGGCAGGTTTAGTTTACACACAGGAATAAAGTTGCTTTCGGAGTTTCAGTGGACTCTTTATTTCTCGTTTGGAGAGCTCGTGGCAGGGACAGCTTACGGACCAAGGGGGCTTTTGTGACATAAATTGCCCTCCAGTGTATTCTTTGGCCCCGTTTCCAATTTCAGATTGCGAGAGGCAATTGCACCTTCCCGTCGTCTCCCGTGTGTATTTTGGAGGCGGAAGACTGAGACATTTTTTGCCTTCTATGAATAGGTTATTATGCGGCGCAGCACCTCGGTCTCAGCGGCGCGGGAGTGAAAGCGTGCAGTGTCTCCGTGTCTATGTGCGCTTTGTACAGTTCTGTTTGTGTATATGCGTCCGTAAACTATGGATGTCCCCCCCGGTGTGGAAATGCATGCCACATGTATGTGAAAGTGCCTCTGTGTGCAACACCTCGTGCAGGTTGTATTTATCATCTTAAAGGATACATTAGAGGCGATGTGCGCGCGGAGGTGTTTATTCGTATATGATAAAAAGTAAAAAAAAAGCTGTGATAATGTAAAGTGACGCTAATAAAAAAAAAAAAATGTACCTGCTTTTTTTTCTTTTTTAATTGCGTAAATAGCGTCCCATTCTGTATGCGCGTTCCTGTGCGGGCAGCGTGGTGCAGCCGCGCAGATGTTAGTGTAGACTTACTATAACAGCGCCCCACCCAAGCAGTGAAAGACCGATTTAGAGAAGAGAGTGGTCAGAATCCTTCATGTGTATTCTCTCTTCCCTGGGAGAATGAAGACTGGGAGAGGAGGAGGAGGAGGAGGAGGAGGAGGAGGCACCCAGAGAGCAGGAGGCCTACGGAAAGGCTGAGTGTTGTTCAAAGGAGGAAGAAAATCAGAGGGCAATATTTTCTTGACATGGATGTTCCTTAACTTCATTTCAAAGCTGAGCGCTCCTCAAAGGACAGTCTGTCTGGGACTTGGCTAAGCACAACTTAACCCTGCTCTCTCTCTCTCTCTCTCTCTCTCTCTCTCTCTCTCTCTCTCTCTCCTGGTGATCCTGGTGATCACTGGATCCTGTGGATCCAGTGATCCACAGACAGTGGCGTGAGGTAGTTACATCAGGCCCCGGTGCATGTTCGTATGACAGGCCCACACAGTGCACGCTAGTTACTAAGCACACATACACAAACCATACAGGCTGCACTCGTACAGCGTTCGTACATACGGAAATGAATGTGCTGTAATTTGAAGATATCCCGCAAAATCATTTATTTGTAACGCACGTAATAAAGAACGGAAAATTATAAAGAACACAAAAACCCACACGGGCCGGGAGTGAGGGGACGTGGGTCGGTCAAACAAAATCCGTTCTTTCACCCAGAGGACAGCCGATTGTTCCCCGTGTGAAACGAGAAGTCAACGTTGATTTCCTGTGAAGACGGGCATTTATATTGAAAAGACTGTATGTATCTAACGAGTGGATATTGACACGTGTTACTGGACTTTTGTAAAATTCTATTTTACAACAATGGTTTTACAATGGAAGGAGTTGCTCTGGCCTGTTTTTGTCTTAGGTTAGCAGCTATTCATTTCCACCAGTTTACAGCTGGGTATGTGAAGACTGTGGCAGCTTTAGGCTCAGTTTACTGATGATTATTAAGTATCAGTTTCCTCTTCATATCCATCACTTCCCTGTGTAATCAGGAGTGTTGAAAGGCTCAGGTCTGGTTCATGCCGGACACCCTCACCATCGCTCTCAGTCTCTCAGCAGCATCTAACACAGATAGATGGCAGGAGACCCAGACTGTGGTTGTGAAATCAAAACGAACAGAAAGTCAAAGCTGAGAGACACGAGAGACGAGACACGAGAGACGAGACACTCGTGACGCCTCGGTTCTTCTGAACCGAGGCGTCCCCTCAGACTGGAGAAAAAATCCTTACTGCAGACTTAAAGGAGCACAGCGAGTAGCAGATAGGTCGTCCCTGGTTTCAATGGTGATGATTTAGTGGTGTGTGTGTGTGTGTGTGTGCGTGTGTGTGTGTGTGTGTGTATGTGTGTGTGTGGGTGGATGGTTAGACGTCGTTCCTCCAAGGCATTCTGTTTTAGCAGAAGATGTACAAGGACTGCAGGAGAGTGTGCCAACTGTATAATGACAGGCTGCCTGTATGGAGTCTATTCCTAGTCACTGGTATTCTGTTGCGTAGGAGGATGCGGAGACCAGCTGTGTGCTCCTGCATGTAATGTTAATGTACATCTCTTTTCCAGACATCAATACCGTCGGCGTTGGCCTATTTGAAAATAGTTTGAGATGGTTGTTTGACCGGGACGAGCGGAAAAGTGTGGCTCTTCAGTCCATCAGATATTTGGAGACGGAGTAGGGTTTCACATTTAGAAGACATCACAGGACAGCACTTACCTGTCTGTGCAATTTCATAACTTATCTGGGAATATTGGAAGAGGCCTAATGCAGTAATCCCCAATGATCTATAATATCAGAAGCATGCAGTGTTCCTTTCCTCTTTCTCAGACCTGCTCTCCTCTTCTTGGCCCACAGGAGTTGCTTGTGTAAGTTACTCTCGTCTCGTCACTAGTCTGACTCTGAGGTCAAATAGAAGTGTTCAGATAGCACTGTTCACTCTTATTAAAGAGCTTTTATTAAATATATTATACATTTGCTTAACGTAAAGACTTTTTCACTCTTCCTCAAATGACCAAAGTGGGGTTTTTTTGCACGTTTTAGTTTGTTGTCTATAAATTATGTGTAAAATTTGTGCATCAGCACTGACCAGTTTTCAGAGGATTATAATTACATTTTTTTTCGATGGTCCAGTTTGTAGAATCTCAATACTAGTCAGGAGTAAAATGTAATATCAGTGGAACCTAAATACAGTTTGAGTCGCTCTGTGTATTAGTTTAGTGTAAGGAGTGCTTTAGCTTTAAAGTGTTTTTAAGGGTCTTTGTGAGGAAGTGCAGTCAGAGCTGAGCAGGGAAGTCTGACCGATCAGCACAGACACACCAATGGGTCTACGGCGGCCTTCTAATTTGTGACAGTCAGTCACAGGGAAGCGCTGCCTGTCTCCTGGTGCTGGTACAGCAGGTCTTGCGGTGTCAGGATCCACCCTCGGGTCCAAACTAAGACTGTGGCCTCCAGCCCTGAAACCACACGAAACTCCAGCACGACACACGTTGGCAGCGTCGGACCGGCACAGACCGGCACAGACCACATAATGGCACAGGGGGGACAGCAGAGGACTTTTTTGGCCATGTGCTGGCAGCAGCTCCCCGATGGAGGGAATGAAGAAACCACATAAGGCTGCAGCACAGTAATTGTAGTAGTGGATAAACCACACGGACTGTGGGATTCATTAGTGGAGGTACTTATTAGTGCTGCTGGAAGCAGGTGTGAAAATAAAAAGCACAGGAACTGGTGATCATGTTCGCAGAGAAATGAAATATGTCACAGAGGCGTTCTTTGACTACTTGATAAAGGTTTGGGCCTGGAATGCAGATTGATTCTCGTTATCTATTAACATCTAAAATACTAAAATGTTTGGACTTCTTGGTTCCCCTTTGGTGTTTGTACAGAAGATGCATTAGTTTCACTGTGAGATGAATATTGTTCCACTTTCCCTCTAGTTCTGTGTCCTCTCCAAAGGTCCAGTAGAAACACGTCATAGACATCCAGCTAACTTTTAGTCTTCTGCAACCTGTGTTCCAGATTGCTGCCTGCTGTGGGGACTGTTGTTAGATTTTATTCAACAGTTTGTACACTGAAAAGGACTTGCCAGTATTTCTGAATTGTTTTCCCCTTCCGTGCATAAGCACGTTGCATGCAAAGGCCCAAACACCGCTCATACAGTGATCAGTAACACTACCGCCTGCATGGCATGCTTCACTTTGTCTCTTTTACTCAGTCTGTAAGACTTTGTGTCAGGGCAGACATTAGAGCGCTGCAGGGATGATGTATTTCTGTAGACCAACCAGGAAGGTAGCATCACACTGGCTCCCTCGACAAGGAGCCAATGGGATTCTTCCACTGGATTTTTGATCGCTGCAGAAAATAAGCTCTGAGGCAAACAAATGTGATGATACGTTTTGTTCAGTGAGATAATCTTTTATGACTTTTGAAACGCGAATGCAATCTAAGAATTACACCACGGCCACATGACTTCATGTCACCGCTAAGATAAAGCAGGACTAGTGTTCCAGTGATGACGTTTAGTAGCCTCTTGTTAACCGCCTTCATTAAGACATGTAAAAGCTTCTAAATTCACCAGAGGGGTGTTCACTGACCTGTTTTATGTCGTTAAAATCTCTTACTCTTGTGTTAACAACAGACCTTATTTTAGCCCTCTAACCAAAACCCATTCAATGCAACCCCGGGTTTGTAGGACTCATTCCTGCAGCGCTCTTATGTCTCATAATTAACTCCCTCCTGAGTTCCGCACAGTTTGTGTTTGAATTGCGTGGTTGAATTGACAACTTTCAGATTGATTTTTGATCTTCTGATCTCTTGTTCTTTAACTCTGAACTCCTCGAGGTTTTCTCCTTCCCGCCTTCATGCTGAGTCCTCTGGTGTTACTGGGGGAGTTCATTGAGACATCTGTGATGCAGGACCACCTCACCGTCAGTAATAAGCTCCCACTCCCCTTTCCTATAACACACATTCAGTGCTGCTCTTTCCCCTCTCAGAGCAGCTAGCCACACACTGGCACATGGCGTGCCTTCTACATGATGATTAACACCACACTGACAAACCAACCCCTCATTTTATACCATATAAATAATGCAAAGTCTAATCACCCCCTTTTTACAGCATGGGTACTCATAATGGATTTTCTGTCTGTGTACAGAAGGCTTTATAAATACATCGTAACTACAGAGCACCATGTTGAAAATTACTACCTGCAGCAGCTCGTGCGCTGAGCCGCCTTGGTCAGCTGGGTGGATGACTGGAGTTTACTTTACGCCTTCTTTGGTTTTATATTTAACTTTTTGTAATGGATGATGCTTCCTGGATATCTTATGTTCATTTTCTTCTCATCTCAGGCCTCTGAAAAACCTGCCATCTTGGTTTATTATTAGAGGAGACACAAATATTGAGACAGAAGAGTGTGTGTGTGTGTGTGTGTGTGTGTGTGTGTGTGTTGTGTGTGTGTGTGTGTGTGTGTTTGTGTGTGTGTGTGTGTGTGTGTGTGTGTGTGTGTGTGTGTGTGTG
>NW_022280087.1:1243279-1245988 GCF_004355925.1 Anarrhichthys ocellatus | reverse complement strand
TGTGTGTGTGTGTGTGTGTGTGTGTGTGTGTGTGTGTGTGTGTGTGAATCCAGTCATTCACAAACACTGGAGTCACGAGAGATAAATCGCCATATAAATCAGCAGAAATTCTTCCATAGTCTTTTGTTTAATATTTATATCTGCAGTACACCTTTTAGCCACATGAGGGAGCCTGGATGTTCATATTGTTCTGATAATTGTAGTCTACTTGTAACATTGAATCTAATATGGAAAGCTGGCGTACATTGTGTTAGTTTAACTGAACAGAGGAAATGAAAAGAGTGAGATAGCCTGTTAACTCCGCCTGAATGCATTTATTTGGTCTCATTTATAAATATTAACATGGATGTTTTCAATAACACATGCATAAAACAAAGTTGTGATTCATTAAACATGTATCGCTTCAAAATGTCTAGTTCACCTATTTAGGGTGATACAGGGTGATACAGAAATTACAGTAAAAATGGTCAATTTACACAAATTCTCTCTACTCATGATTCACAAATAAGGCCTATTGAGAATTGGGTCGCGATGGTTTGTGTTTTTTTTAAAGTCACTCCCCAGGAAAAATAAGTTTGAAACCCTGTTAACCTGTGGTCAATATTGCACGTCCGTCTTGCTCTGTGTGTCTAACAATGTGGCCGTTGTGCAAAGGGGAGAGGTGAGGGGTCAGCGTGTCAGCTGGAGTGTGTGTCTGGTATTTGGCACAGCTGTACCAAAAGAGGAAAGCACACACATGCACATACACACACAAGCAGAAATCATTACACAGATCATCTATAGGCAGAGAGCCCAGGAGAGGAAATAAAGGTTTTCAGTTGTCACCTCACACAGGTCTGCAGTGACCCAGGACTCATGCAACCTGCTCAGGTTTCAACCTAAAACATTAAATCACTGTGTTGAAGGACCGACTTTTTATTCATGATTTTGAGCGTGAGTTTTCCACGGTGTCCACTAAATAGTGTTTATTGTTATTATTTAATAACATGGGGTCATTTAATGTTTCACGTTGCCTTTAGGAGAAACCCAGCACGCTGAATCCCTGCAACCTATGACCAGAGATTCTCTCGATGTGTCGTGTGCATGCAGAGTCTAATCTGTGTCCAGACAGAAGAAGTGTGTGTGTGTGTGTGTGTGTGTGTGTGTGTGTGTGTGTGTTCTGTTAGTCAAGTAGTTCACCCTGTTAGCTGACAGTGTACAGATTGTCTTCACTAGTTCAGTAAGCATTAGCATTGTTTATCTGTCACTCCTGTGAGCGTGTGTGTTTGCATCGTGTGTGTACACATAAATACTTGTGTGTGTGTGTAGGTGTGTGTGTGGGTGTAACGTCACGTGGTTCCTTCCAGCCCCTCAACAGATTGGATACTCTCTGTTAACAGTGAATCTGTTCAGCTCCATCTAGTGGCAGCTGAGGAGAACTACAGTAATTCAAACTGCTACAAACCTCTGCTGTTTCATCTGCACGCCTCGTCTTACAGTGTGACTGCCAACCTGGGCATCACATGTGTTTTCCATCAGGTTGTAATAAGCTGGTGTTCTGCGTGTTTGGTCAGTTGTGGATCTGTAGAACGGAGGGCAACAGTGATAGGTTTGTTTCAGCCCGAGGCACCTGTATTCACCTATTACAGGGCTCCATTCTACACCAAACAGCATATCGTTACTTCAGGGGATTTAGAGATTTACATATTACCTCAATGAAAGGATTAAACGCTTGAATCTGAATCTGATTACCGAAGAAATGATGAGGATAAAGTCAATCCTGTGTTTCTAAATGTCTGATATGTTGGTATTTTGGAGATATGAGGCACAGCATCATCAGTATATTGTAACATCATTTAGCTTCACTGCAGACCTTTATAAAAAAAAAACATTCAAAGTATACTAACAAGATTTAAAACGTAGATATGTCTGCACTTCTTCTAAAAGCTTTAGTTGAGTTGAGCCGTTAAAACAAACAAATGAAATTAGAAGAAGTTTCAGAAAGGAAACACCACAGGGATTGTGCAAGATTGTCCCCAATATCAGAACCATTTCAGATTCAATTAAGACTCAATTCTAGTCGTTAAGGTTTTAATGTACTGTGATCAGTCTCATGTGTACTGAAAGTGGCCTTTTTCCCTGCAGCCAGCTGTCAGTAAGGGGAACTGTACAGGCTACTGTAATCTTTACCTACAGCACCGGTTGTAACGAGGGAGCCCTGTTTCCTGTCTTAATGACAGCGGTGGGATTGGCCCGCCTTTACATCAAAAGGCTGCAGCCATCTGCGAGCGCTTATGGTAAGAAATAGCGATGGAGTGAAGAGGGGGGACGAAAGAAAGCAAAGAGAGAGAGTTTGTTCCTCCTGGCTTTCTGTTTTTCTACCTTGTCTAGTTTCATATTTGCCACCCTTCATGAGCTGTGTTGGTGCGTTTTTTTCTTTCTGCCCGGGCTGTGTGTGAGTGTGTACCTCTGCGGCCCCCGCGTGTTATTTCTGTGGGTGTGTTTTTGTCGTGATTGTGGTCCTCCAGGCAGGAAGGGCCCCGGCTGCAGATGTGAGCTGGGCAGGCAGCGGGGGGAACAGAGCGGCACATTGTGCTGGGCGTACTGGGGGAGCTCGGGCTGCAATCTGATCCAGTATCCTGCCATCACAGAACCACACTGTCTACTGTCACTGCCTGACCCCCCAACACACACACACACACACACACACACACACACACACACACACAC
>NW_022280087.1:1240798-1243179 GCF_004355925.1 Anarrhichthys ocellatus | reverse complement strand
ACACACACACACACACACACACACACACACACACACACTCCACCTCTGCCTGAACCTCTCTCTCCCTCCTTTCCTCCCTCGACCTCTTTCTCATTCCCAGCATTCCTGTTCGGACCTGCAAAAGTCTTGAAAAGTAGGATGGAAAAGTCTGTAAAAAACATGAAACATGTCTATTTATGAATCTTCCTGTTCACGTTGAATATTGTAACATATTAATGTAAATCTTAGAGTCCAGTCAAAATATAGAGTGCTGCAGGGATGATGGATTTTTGGAGGCCAACCAGGAAGTTATCATCACACTGGTTCCCCCGACAAAAAGCCAGTGGGATTTTTAGATTGTTGCAGAAAATGATGTGCAAAAATCTATTTAATGACATATAGTCGAACAGAGCATTAAAATCTCTTCAGTTTGTGTTAACTACAGACCTCATTTCAGGCATCTAATTAATAACCCAATTAAAAAAAACATTGACTTCATTGACTCTATTGGCATCTGGAGAAAAGTAGAGAATCTTCAATAAGGAACTATAAACTAATATATATATATATATATATATATATATATATATATATTGTCATCTACTTCTCTCAATGTTCATTGGTCTCTCTCTGTTTTTGTCCTCCTCTCCGTATGTGTCTTCATTTCTGTTTTGACCTGTCTCACGTTCACTCCCACTTTCACTCACTCAGCATCACAATACCTCTCAATCTTCCTCTCACATATTGCTGATACGTCCTTCCCTTCCTCACCCCAGGTCTTCCTCTTACTCCCACTCCACTTCGTCTCTCTGTCTCTGGTGTAGAGTGACGGTAATGGGCTGTGGTCTAGACACCCTGAGGCAATATTAACGCACCATTTGCTCTGTCTGAATAAATATTACCACCTGTGAAACTATTAAATCCGAGACGCTGGGTGTCACCTAAACACAAGAGCGCTGTGGTTTTTAGGACAAACACAAGGAAACTTCACATTAGAGCCCGATATAAAGCATCACAAGTGGCTGCTGTTAAGGCTTTATATTGCAGTGTTACATTATAAAGTAGTATGTCTTTGACTGTGGCTCTATGTGTGACGTTAATGTGCGAGCAGGAGCCTTCATTTAGTGTCTGATGGACTGCTGTGCCTCCTGGTGTATTGCTGACACACTGGTGTTGAATTAGAGTGATGCATGAGCTGCATCCGTCGCTGGCTTTGCCCTTTACAGCTCCTTACTGTACCAGTAGGTTATATATTTAGCAAAAGTGGCCCAAGTCATCATTTCTGCATAAATGTGATGCTTTTTTTGAAGAGCCTGGAAATGAGAGTTTATTAATGGGGCTGTTGGATGAAAAATGAAAACAGAAGTTATTGCAGGCTGCATGGCGGGAGGGCTTGGTTGTTATCTTTGCATCAAAGCTGTAGTTTTTACACCAGCAATGCATCACTGCCACCATCAGTTTATTATGAGAAGGGCCATAGCAGGGCTGGCTGTAAATGAACTTCATTGGCTGTGAATGGCTTCTCTGGTGCAGCACAGACACAGAGGGGCTGGCCAAGTGTGAGGGAGAATAACTGAGCTCAGGAAACACTGTTCAACTTTATAGCTGCCTCACTTCAAAACCATAGGGACCCATGAAGATGTTGTGTCTACTTTATAATAACATTTGATTTGGTGCGGTCTGTACGACACAAAGCACATTAATAGAGCAGAGAAGAACTATTTGCTGTGTAAAAAGTGAGTGGAGGGATGTCAACCTGAACAGAGAAGAAGTCACTCTCCCTCTGTTGTTTCTGAGCTTCTCTGTGCTTTGGTAACACAGCCGGGGCGCTTTAGTGCACGTGAGCAAAAACTAACCAAATTATGTTTAAGATTGTCAGTTCATTCAGGACGTTGGTTTAGTCTTTAGAGGACAGAGAGAAAACACTGAGCGCTGAACCTCAAGTGTCTGTGACTGAGCTTTTCCTTCTCCATCTGTTGCAACCTTTTAATTTCTACATGCTGTTTAACTCATGAAGGGGAATTAATTATGACATAAGTGGTTGATTTTAAACTTGTCTTACACTACAGCATTTATTGTAGTTATTGTCGGTGGTCATATAGGGAATCGAACCCTGAACTTTTCAAAGTAAAACACGCAGACTGACGCAGTGCCTTTGAGCAATGTGAGGAAGCCGACAAGGTAAACCCCCGTTCAGACTGAGGGTGGAGAAACAGACTGGTTGACCTCAGTGTGTGAAAGTGGAGACAGGATGTGAGTCTGGTGGTACAGTCAATGCGTGTGTGTGTGTGTGTGTGTGTGTGTGTGTATGTATATATGTGTTTATGTGATGTCAGGATGTATACTGAATACCTGGTGTGTGTGTGTGTGTGTGTGTGTGTGTGTGTGTGTGTGTGTGTGTG
>NW_022280087.1:1218998-1240788 GCF_004355925.1 Anarrhichthys ocellatus | reverse complement strand
TGTGTGTGTGTGTGTGTGTGTGTGTGTGTGTGTGTGTGTGTGTGTGTTTGTGTGTGTGTGTCTGTCATGTGAAGCTGTGAAATGCTTGTCTATCCTCAAACATTCATTTGACTCAGCACTATCAGATCAACGGCCACTTGTTTCCTGATAAATGAGCAGAATAGAGGGAACTGTCTCCGCTCCCATTGAAACTGAGCTCTACTGTACCTGCCCTGCAGTGGTTCACATATGTGTCCTGGACTCTGGCCCATTTGCTCCTGCACAGTGCTTCCTTTCTTACATTATGCCTGAATGTACAGTGGGAGCCATTGTGGACATCGCCTGTACCTGCTCCTGTGAGGCATTTAGTAGAAGAACATCTAAGATCGCTTGCAAGGTTCACTTATTTTGATTCTCTGGGCCAAGTTAGGTCAGCTAAGAATGGCTGCAGTGACAGATACAACGGTCCTCTAGTTTTGATTCAGCAACATTGTAGAGGAGTTAACTTTAAAACAAAAAATTTTTTGAACTTTACAGTGATTTCTATACAGCTTGAAGGATGATGGGCCTTCTGAAACTCTATTTGAGAAAATACCTTTTTTGGTTTCTACTAGAACATGTTGACATGCGTCAATGTTCAAATAACACTGAAACGCTCCTTTCCAGCCCCTGTCTCTTTGAGACACCCTCCCGAAAAATCCCAGTCTGCTCTGATTGGCTTGTGAGAAAAATATGAGGCACCTTAGCAAATGTAGTTCTTAAGTCGTGGCCGGTGTATTCTAATGATCCTGCATGTGACATGGGGAAGGGGAGCCACCTCTGAACAGCTTGTTGAATCACATGTCGTTACCCAAATGTCTGTGCACAAGCACTTCATGATACATCCCCTTTAAGCCCTCTGTAATGTAATTGATCATTTGTGTTTTAATCTGTTTCAGGGTTTATGTAAAACTACACTGGTCATATGTGTTTAGCTCATCATCAATGTAGAACAGATGTATACCTCTAAATCCAAAAATGTAATGTCGATTTTCTTCTCTTCCTCAGACCCCGTGGATGTGTTGCGGGCTCTGCAGGTCCCCTCTCTCCCCGAGGGCGTGAAGAAAGTCCCCGGCTTCTGCGCATCCCGTCGCTCCGGCAGCCCCGACCACGCTTACCGCATCACCAAGAAGGCCCAGATCTCTGCCCCCACCAAGCAGCTCTTCTCAGGTAGGCTTCGACCGGACGGGGCGGAGGCCGTTTGACTGTTTGGAGAGACTGCCACTCGATCACTATAAAAATACATCACAATCCTGGTGTCTTAACGGCGTCTATCCATTTGTGATTGCATGTTCATCATGCTTGAGAACTTTAAGAAGCTCCAAGCAGAACCACAGAGGACATTATACACTACAATCCTTTTCATGTTAAATCTAACCTCTGTAATATTACATTTAGTTTACAGAATTATTTTACAGTAAAGCAACTGATTCACTAGATGGGCCCTTTATTTTCTCTTCATATGTTGATGCTTACATGGCAGTGTCAGTTTTTAAATATAGACGCTGTTTTATTTTGTTCAAGAACCTGATTCGTAACACAAAAGTTACTTAATATAAATAAGAACATTTGTTGGGCATGTATGTATTTCCAGACGTATTAATGTCCCTGCGTCGTACGTTACACCAGTACCACCGCACACTGTAGGATGGGCTTAATATTTAACATGTTTACGGTGAATTCCAGAGTGAAGAAAGCTCCATTCATAATGACAGGTTGCTCTTTATGTTTGGATGTATTTTAACGGAGCTCTCTGGAGTTTAGTGAGGCTGTGGTGCCCCATGCTAGAGTGCTCATGGATATAAAATATAATTATGTGTTGCAGTGGAACTGTGTGGGAGAGCCATAACAAATTAACGTAAGAATACTGTCTGACACCCTGGAGTAAGGAGCGAAAAAGACAAAGTGCCACTTATGTGGTTGTGAAGAAATCCTCAAAAGTCAAAGCTGATTTTCACCTCATTGTCTGAGGTTTAGCTGCCTTCCTTCTCCTGCTGCCCACCTGTTATTACGTGTCCTTGTCCTCTCTGCCAGCTCCACACGGGACTAACTCTGACATTCTGGAATCACTTGATCCTGCGTCAGGGCCTCTTGCTTTAATCACGTTGAGCTTTAAGTTTGTTTTTGCACTTTCTTACCCATCTCTCATCCTGCTTCTCTATTCTTGTCTTTCTTCCTTAGCCACAACGTGTTCCTCTGTCCTGCTTGAAACCCATTTTGTTTGCCTTCTCTTTCCTCCCTTTTCACCTCCCTCTCCTGCTTCCCTTCTTTTTCCTCAGTCAAATTACAGTCCAGCTGTTCTTTGGCTCTTTTGTCAGTTACTGCCTCCTTCTCCTCATTTTTGTTTCTTGTCCTAAAATACCCAAAGGCCAGTCTTGTAATGACCCATTTTGTGATCTAACCCTTTTTCATTGTCTCTCTCTCCTCCCATCCCTCCCGTCGCTCATCAACAGGTCGATTCCCGGAGAACTTCTCCATCATGGCTCTGGTTAAGGCCCAAGCTGGTCTCCAGGCCTTCCTCCTCTCCATCTACAGCGAGCAGGGCATCCAGCAGCTGGGCATTGAAATGGGACGCTCCCCTGTTTTCCTGTACGAGGACCAGAACGGCAAGCCGGCCCCTGAGGACTACCCACTGTTCAGAGGCGTCAACCTGGCTGATGGCAAGTCAGTAACCAGCAACAACCAGTTTGTGACTGGTTGAGACGACACATTTGGGGTCATGTGGGTGTGAGTGGTTGGGAGTAGTATGTGTGAGTGTTGGTTGGAACGCATGTGTGATTCGAGGGTTGGTTTGATGCCCTATAAATCAGGCCTGTCGTCACAGTACACATTTATTCGCCTTCGGTTCCTCCTCCCTGTCTCTAGGTGGCATCGCATCGCTATCTCTGTTTCAAAGAAAAATGTGACTCTGCTGCTGGACTGCAAGAAGAAGATGACCCGCGCCCTGCCCCGCGGCAACAACGCAGAGGTCGACACCAATGGCATCACGGTGTTTGGAGCCCGTCTGCTTGATGAGGAGGTTTTCCAGGTGAGGACCTGTTTAAGCATAATGTATGAGGGATATGTGGCTGTTGGTTGGGTGGCTGATCTCTGGTGACTGTGAGTACACCGTAGCAAGTTCTAGTCATTAAGGTAAGCATTAATTAAGGCTAAAAACACATAAATGATTAAAGTTACTGTGAGGGACTTTTAACTGGTTATGAAACAGTCTCTATATGACCTTCATATGACCTTCATAAGTAAACAAGAAAATCAGCGAGAAGATGGTCTATTTCTATATAGCTAATGCCTGTCATAGTGCCAGCGAGTCAGATTCAGGCAAAATCAGATGAAATCATGCAGGGTCAGCAGAAACTCCTTTAGCTCAGACTCGAGCGGGGCCTCCGGCAGAGACCAGTCCACCGTGGACAGACCCAGATCCAGCTCCGCTGCCGCCTTCGACCTGTAGTCAGAGCTCTGGCGTAAGGTGGAGAGGAGAGCGCCTCAGAAGTTAGAGCATCTTTAGCTTCTGTACTCTGACGTATTCCCCAGTGAAAAGGAGTATTTGAGCAGCATACAGTTACAAGATGGATTTAAATCAAATCCTTTGTATGTGATTGGACCGCTAAAAAGCAGCAACAGAGGTCTGGCTCCACACACAAACCTCCCTTATCGCTAAAATGTGCAGATTGATTGATGGATGGGTGTCATGAAATTAGTGGTTGAAATTAGTTGGTACAAGCTCACGTAAGCACCCGTCATATTTTGTTTTACAGGAATAAAACATGAGTGAGTTTTTTTCGAAAATAGATTTTGTTTCGTAAAATTGTAGCATATGCTGTTCAATAAGTCCGGGACCGTGATCTAAAAGGGTTAAAAAGGCATTTTTCATTTCATCTGGACTTTAATACGTTTCCACTGAGTCCAGTAACAGATGATATAGCTGTACAGGTTTTTGTTCATCTGTTTTTTTTATTTTCCATAGGGAGACATCCAGCAACTGCTGATCGCCTCCAACTCCCAGGCTGCCTACGACTTCTGTGAACACTACAGCCCTGACTGTGACTCCCCACTGCCCAAGACCCAGGCTCAGGACCCCAACACATACGTGAGTAACCCAACCACAACGAAAGTTCACCCACAGACATACAAGTCAACATTTGGTCCTCCACCACATATCAAACTTGTGTCAAACCATTTAGTGAAAAAATGATCTTGACAACCTCCCGACAGGGTGCAGTAACTAGCCTTTACATTTCACTCTCACACGTTTAAGGTTACTGCGTCATGAGTTCACACAAATCCCATAGCTCTCAGACTACTGAATAGCATCTATTACAGAGCGATAACCTCAGACGGTCAGCACTATGCTAACACAGCTCAATCATAAAATTGCAGGCTCATCTGTAGCTCTGATTAAGCAGGCCCAAACAGAATCTGTGGACTTTGTTTTCCTTTTTCCGTGACACTTTTCTAAATGATGGTCGTGTGTATCCTGCAGTGAAGGGCTTTAGAAATGGACTGAAGCACCTTTTACATGGATAGAATTGAGAGAGTTCATCCAGCTTTTATCATGACTGTAACTTAATAGATACTTCTGAGTCAGTTCATTCAGTTAGGAAGCTAAATGAAGAATCCTCTCTCATCCTGTGAACTGGCCCTGTGGTTAGCAGCGTCACTGTGTAGGAAAAAGGGACCTGTAAATTCCTGCTGCCCAGAGTTTGCGTGTTCTTCCCGTGTTTGCTTTTAGTTCCTCCCGATGTACCCGGTTTCCTCTCATAAGGGAGTTATGAAATCAACTAATTTAATCACTGATGCATCAGCACACATCCCTCAGGATAAATACAGTTTTATCTTATCTATCCAAGGACAAAAAAAGAAAATCTGATTGTGAAAATATGATTTGTTTTAGGAAAGCTTCACTACATGAAAATGTGGTCTTACAGTTAAAAAAACAAAGGCCACACTAGACGCACCGGTCCTCCTGAAAAAGAAAGAGAAGTCCTCAGGTTCAGTTTGGGTCATCTGATAATGTCATCAAAGTGCTGCTCACCCTTTCTGTCTTCCTCACGCATCCCCGTCATCAGCAACAGTTTGTATCCATCCACTTTCCTCCTCACCTCCTCGGTCTGTGTGTCCCAGAGGTAACCAAAGGGACAGCACAGACATTGTTCTGTCATACCTTTCCTTCACTACACCTCCAAAAGTGGGCACACTTCCATCATTTCACATTGAAAGCATGAACTGTTTCAGCAGTATTTAGTTGTCACTTTGTTTCCTGCTCTTCTGCAGTGGAACACAGAGAGGAAGGGGAAAGAGGATGATACAAGCCAACCTGTCTTTCCCCGTTTTTTCTCCCCCATGGATTGAAAGAAAGAGAACTTGTTCAGTAACATGAAACATGCTAATGAAGCTAAATTCTGATTGGTTTTCTGGTTAAATTGAGACATGCAAGCATTTGTCATGAAGATGGCTTAAGGTGGAGCCTCTTTGCTTACTGAGACTGGTCGTGCACATTACATACATTAGAAGCTTTGCCTCCCTTCTGCTCTCAAATACATACTGATATTTGGGAGCTGACAGTTCCCTGACACCAGCCATTTCCATCCGCATTCAACCATCCAAAGTACATGATCTTTGATTCACAAGGCTGCATGCCGGATCAGTCAATACAGTAATTGTATCCGTCACTGCACAGAGCTCCAACACCTTGCGTCCCAAACCCTGTCATGTGATGCTGTTGAAATGACTGCTTTCTGAATGAATATAAATCATTGTGGTTTTATTCATTGGCTTCATCCATTGCTCTGTTTTTTATTTTTGCTGTTTTTTTTCACTCATCAAGGTCGTCTGTGTATTTTTAATACCAACATCTTTGAACCAGCAGCACAGACTCCTTCTGATGAATGGAAAAAATATCAAAGCATAGCATTTTATTATTATCTCCTTTCATTATGTCTCTCGCTGTCTGTCACCGTGTTTTTATTTTTTGCTGCTTCACCCCACATTCACCCTTTTTCCTCTTTACCTTTATTTACCCCTCTGCACATCTTACTCGCCTCCCCTTTGGACATCCTCTCTCGGCCTCTTCGTGCATTCCTCTCCTTGCTTTCATGTCCCCTCTGCCAACCCATCCATCCTTCCCATCTTTCAATCCTTCCCCATCTCTCTCAGTACTTTGATGAGGAGCAGGATGACCATGAATACCCCTATTATTATGAGGAAACAACAGGCGTTCCCTCCTCCTCTGCGTCCCCCTCTCCCCAACCTGGGGCCCCCAGTCAACAGGTAAAGAGGGAGCACGAGAGAGGGAAGACACGAGCGGGTTTTGTGGAAGGGAAGGAGCATGAGAGAGAGAGATGTACCACAGCGATCATGGAGGCATGAATCATAATATAGGTTTAGTTTGCTGAGTATTTGAGTGTCAACTAAATTTGCATCACAAATTCCCTGCAACATTTGTTTGAAAATCTTCATTTTCACTTGTAGCATTCCACATGTCTCTCTCATCCCTCATCACTCCATACCTCCTTTGTTTTATTCACATTTCACCTTTTCTTAAATCCACATTGAGCTCTCACACCTCGTTTCCACCATCTCTGTCACACAGGATTACCTTTGCTCCTTATGATTTTTTGTCCTCGTATCATTTAACATGTTGTCATATATGTATGTGTGTTCAGATGTGGCCAAGTGGGGGCACTGGGGTTGGTGTAGGTGCAGCTGTGTTGTTACGCACACGTGCAGACCTTTTTCTCACACTCCTCTCGGCTCACTTCTCCATTCTTCTTCTTCATATGTCCTGTTTAAGGAGCGCACGCTCGTGTTTAGAGACGGGGTGTAACAAAGGTTCCTCAGCACATAATAATCTCCACAAGGAGAAAGATGAAAGTTTAATCACAAAGCAAACCAACTCTGAAAATAAGGGGAAAGCAAGAAACCTAACATGGTTACATTTGTCAGTCATATGACTTGTTTTTTGTTTTGTTCTGTTAAGAAAGGTTACTTTATCTCATGTCTGATTTTAATTTGTGGATCTGCTGACATTACCATTTCAAACCAATGGACAATATGATGATTTGGTGTTTTGTCTATAATGACAAACTGAGCATATGCAAATACAATTTAGCATAAGTAACGTATGAGAATGTGCCAGAGTAGCCTTTTCTTAAGCTGATTTTGGTCAAATAGACTTTGTAAATTTGTTTTATTTGTTCCTAATCACACATCAGCACAATTAAATTTACTTTCAAATGCTTTCCTGTGATTGTTTAAATTTTCTGGCACTCATTAGTCGTGTCTCCATTCACATATTTTTATGCACATTTTGAAGTGTCGCACCAACTTCTGACCAAACTAAACATAGACAAGTTTATTCGCTCCAAACCAGTGGATGGAAACGCGCCTAATTCACATTTCTATTTGGCGGCATTTCAAACGTTTGTTTAAAATTTGCTTAGCGATTGAATGGAAACACGGCTATTATCTTTTATGATAAACTCCACCCATTTGTTTCACAGCTGATCACAAAAAATAAGAATAATTTGCAATACTATTTGACCAGGGCATGAATCTGTGTTGCATGATTTCTTCATTGTCTTCGAGGATGTCACAGCATGCTTGTACTTCTGGGTCATCAGTTTCCATGCCAATTTTCCAGTCAACATGGGGATATCTATGCACATGTTTTTGTCTTGGTATATGTATTCATGGTTGTACATCTGGCCTTTGTGTGGCATACATGACATACACATGTATGCCAGCCTGTCTCCTTTCAGTTGTGTTCTGTTTTGCATATTTGTGGAGTTCATATTCACAGTGCTGGCCTGTTTTTCCTTCACACTATATTACCTGGATGACATTTTTGTTTGTTTCTTCACAGTGGTAATTTGCATGTAATTTTATTATAGCAGCATGAGAAGTAAGAATTAATTGTGTACTGTTGTTTTCATTTTGTGTTTTTATGTGACTAACGTGCATGCTCGCCTGGCATCCGTGCTCCTTTTTTTTGACTAAACAGCAGCAACCTTCTCTGTAGTTGGACTGCTCAGTGCATTATAAACTGTGTGTGTGTATATGTGTGTGTGTGTGTTTGTGTGTGTTCAGCATCAGCTTCACCTGACCAATCACACCCTCAGTGCCTCTGCCAAACTCCAGGCTCCAGTTCATTTTAGCGCAACGATGCTGCTTTGTCATTTAATATTGGGAATGGCATTACTGGAGAGATCAGCAAAAAATCTTGTCAAAATTTGTCAAAATATGGACTTGGAATGAATTTGGAATTTGTTTTAGTACTGGTGTTTTTTCAGTTGTATTTTTGCTTACCATTTTAAAACTTGTATTAGTCCTCTGCTGTATCCAGTAATGCCTGTACAGTCTCAGTAAATCATCCAAGCCTTGGCCATCTTTATGTCATTGTTTCTCAAAACATCCTCTCTTGTCTTTCTCTCTCCTTCTGTCCATCCCTTGTTTGTGCTTTTCACCCCCCTCCCAACCCTTCCATGTATTTTTGTCTTCCTCCACTCTCTCTTTGTCAATATGCACTTTTACATACTAAACACCATCTCCACCAAACATTAATCGCGGATATTAGAAGAAGGCGCTCAATGGAAAAGCCCCCACCAAATCCACCCCTGTCAAACCAAAACCCTCTCCAGCTAAGCCGGCCAAGACTGGCTCAAACAAACTTGTAGTTAAGACTCCTATGCCCAATAAAGCTCCCAAGTCTTCCACAGCCAAGCCGTCCAAAGCAAAGCCCACTGCAGTAGAGATCCTCCTGTCTAAGATCAAACCAACAGCAGCAGCTAAATCTAAGCCCACAGCTGCCCCAGCTAAGAACGGTAATGGTAAACCAGCTGCGGAGAAGAAAGCAAATGGTGCCGCTAAAGCCAACAGCAATGGCTATGGAAAAGCAGCTGTAACAAAAACAAATGGCAATGGCAAGCCTACAGCTCAGGCCAAGGTGAATGGAAATGGCAAGGGCAAGGTTGTAGCCGAGAAGAAAGTCAATGGTAATGGAAATGGAAAATCCTCAGCAGAAAAGAAAACCAATGGAAATGGAAAAGCCACTGTTGTGACTAAGACTAATGGAAACGGCAATGGCAAAGCTACAGCAGAGAAGAAGGCCAATGTAAATGGCAAAACTACCATTGAGGTTAAAGAGATTAAAGTCAAAGTTAATGACAAAGCTGAGAATAAAGTCAACGGGCAGGCTAATGGCAAAGTTATTACTGTGGTAGAAAAGAAAGCCGTTAGTAAGGGTGCTGCAAATCAGGCAAAAATTGAAACCACTACAAAAGCAAAGACTGAGAGCGTTGTAAAAGTAGAAAAGGTAGAAAAGACTGTGGTCGCTGCAGCTAAATCAGCTGCCAAAGTAGAAGCTACTAAGGCCCCTAAACCCACAAAAGAATCAAAAGCTGAACCTACAAAAATGGCAAAGGCTGTGGCCACCAAAGCTCCTGCAGCAAAAACTCAAGTAAAGACAGAAGTCAAAGAGGTCACCAAAGTTAAAACTGTGGTCACCAAAGTCCCTCTGGTTAAATCAACGGTGACCAAAGTTGTGAAGAATGTGATCGAAAAGCTTTCCATCCTGAAGAAAGTAGCTCCAACATCTGCCCCTGTCTGGCCCACTCCACCCAGACCCACCAAATCCAAGTTGCCGGTGGACATTAATGTCAAATCCCTGCACAAACCATTCCCACCCTTTGGCAAGGCTGTGCTGAGTGGAACTGCAGTCACAGCGAAGAAAATTACCAACGGTTATCAACAGGTACAAAATGAATGCCCATATTTGGGTCAGAGTGTCCCATCTGGTCAGGCCAGTTCTTTCCACCATCCAGGGGCTGCAACAAAATAAATTGGAAATGTTAATGTTTTGAATTTTTACCATTATTATGGGTCTTCAGTAGGTTACAGGCAGTGCATATTTTGAGGTAAATCCTTGATGGTGGACAATCTGGTCTTCAGATGGAAGCTGGTTCATACCAAGCTGGGTGCCTTCTCCTCTGTCTGTATATCATATGATCTTCACGATCACCCCAACTTCTCCATATGATATGATACAGTGGTGCACATGGAAGCATGGCTAATTGTACAGTTTCATTGTTCTTTACTTCACTTCATATTCCTACCTTCAAGCTCAAACTGGATCTCAGAACCCGACTACACTCCAGCACTCCGCCTCTTTCTTTTCGGGGGAAACCATTAACGTACCGGTGCAATGAATGAGCATGGATTTCTATGGCACAAAAACTAAACCTGAGAAAACGCAAATACTATCCAATTGTATACACAAAGAAGACAATCAGCCTATTCTGTCACTCTGTCATTCTCTCTCTTTGTTTTTTGTTTTTTTAAGTACCTGTGTTTTCTCTCTGACACCTGTCTCGCTGTCTCTGGCCGTATATTTGTGTCAAATATGAATAAAGCAGCCTCACAGAAACTTAAAAGCAAACTTAAAGTGTGCTATCATTAGAAGTTACATTTCATTAAATCTGTATTCTACTACAAAGCTGACATGATTTAAGGTAGAGTGACATTGAGAGGTTCATGGTCATTAGTGGGTTCTGGAAAATTCGTAGAATGCGTTTCATTGAAGTAACTTAATTATGTTCTGTGAGGCTGTTGATTGGGGTCGTCTCTCTGGTTTCTGGTCTTGGGTGAAACTAGACATCCCAAAGCATCGAGTTACGATGTTTCCATCTGAAGGGATGGATAGAGGCTCTCAGTACTTCCAATAAGAGCAGACTTCCCCCTTTCATGAATTTTGAGTTTAAAACGCAAAAATTGTTTAACAATACAATAGAAAGAAATCTCAGCAAAGTAGTCTCAATGACTCCCTAAATCTTGCATATGGCAAAATTTATAGTTATTGAGATTCTGAAACTACCTGAAATTTCTTTTGTAAAATGGATCTTTTCAACTTTAAAGATGTGAGTTGCCAGTAACAATATTCTTGGCCTCTGGCGACCGCAATTTTATGAAGTGATCCATTTTTTAATTTTTTTTCACTTTTAACTCATCATCACTTACAAGCAGACCTTGAACTAACCGCGCTCTTCCATTCAAATCTGCTTACTTCCTCCCTGCTCCCCAATTCCTGTCGACTTGACCAATCAGGATGTAGACACTGAATATTCCGAGGCTGGCCACACCCCGACAGAGACTGATTATTACTATGAGGAGACGGTGCCAGAGGGTGAGGTGATTGGACAAGAAGAGATCCCTGCACAGGTAAAAAAGAGAATTATACACTCAGTGACACAGATCAAGAGTAGATATATAAACTGTGTAATAGAATGTATATAGATCTAAAGATATATTTGCTTAATTTGCACATTAAAACGTAAAAAAAACAAAATTCACCAATTAGCACACTGACAGAAACGAGAATAAATCATCACCTCCATCACCAAAGGAAGAGGACAGTGTAACACCTGTGTGGTGGTGAGCCCAGTCTTTATTAACTTAACCAAGTAGTTCTAGCTCTGTGTCTCTCTACACTTTTCTAACCACACATCAATGTTTTGTTGGCACCGATGCCACGTGACAAGACATAAGAGAAGAGCTTTTTCAAAGAGAATGCACCACATTCATCTGCTCGTATCATCAAACATTTTTACGTGGCTCCCCTTTTCCTCTAACAACAAGCTTCCTGTTCTCATCTGAAGATCCTTCGTTGATCAGGTGATGATCTTGACATAAGAACAAAAATCTTGTGAAAAAGGGATCCGCATAGGAATATTTGATATGCAGTTTTAACCAAAGCAACAAAGGGAGATGAATATAATGCATTCTGTTTTGAGAGAAAAATCGAACTGAACTAAAGAATACAGTAATCGTTGTGGCTTACTTTACGGCCCTAAACTATCAGAATTTGAGAATGAGCTTCTCACATTTCTGATCTGTTTCTCACAGTTCACTTTTTTTTGGCAATAATCCATATTGACATCATTACCGTTTTATCTGTAATAGCTGACTTTGATGACTTTGTTTTATTTTCCAATTTTGATGCTATGAATGTTTTGCTAATCTTGTAGAAATGTTTCAGTCATATACGGTATATTTTTGGGAGAAATGTACACATTATTCACTATTTGTTTTGATAGTGCTTCAGATATATTCTGTTGTTTTTATATGAGATGACGGTACAGCATTTGTCCACTGGATTCACATTTGTTTTTCAAACACCCATGGTAAGTGAAATAGAAAATAACATAGTGTGGCCTTTGCATAGCGTAGCACATAGCAGCAGCAGCTCATTTTCACAAAGTGCTTCATATCAGTTCTGTGTGCTCAGATAAAAAAATGCATTTTCACAAATTTACAATGTCAGATAATATATTCAGGTAAATTTGGAGAAATCATTGGGTTACAGGTCGTCACACAGAAGCTGATGAGGATATGCTTTGGTGGAAACACATAAAGCTCAACAATAGATGATTAACAGGAGATTTATAGTCGCAGGATAAACTTGCTAATCCGTAATTGACTTGAACAAAAAAAGGACTGACACCACAGTCTGCCAGATGTCTTTTTGTTTTCTGTCCCTATGTCACTGTTTATTTGCAAAAGGTAAGACTCACTTCTTTCTATATATGTCCCTCTCTTCCACTCCCCATCATTCTATATTTCTCTTTCCTTTACTAACATTTCCCCATCTTACATACCTCTCCCTCTTCCTTCCTTCTTCCTCTTGCGTTCCCTTTTTTCCTTTCCTCGGTTCACCCTCTCGTGCCCCTCTATCTATCCTGTTGCGGCTCTGATAAACCCAACCCAGTCCCAGGTGGAGACAATTTTGTTGGGAGAGGAGGTAGATGCCACCAAGGCAGGCGGTGTGGGCGAGGAGGTCTTCACTGAGGAGTATGTGACTGGGGACGTGGGCCTTAAGGAATACGACTATTCCTACAGGGACTACAATGAACCAATACTGGAGACCGGAGAGGGCGATGCCAACATGGGCCCCGCCCTGTCCGCTGTGACAGACGAGGGAGGCGTAAGTCTTTTTGCATCAGAGGCAAAAAACATAAACAAAATCAGTTTCAACCAACTCTGAATCCTAGTCTTTGTCGAATTGTATTCAATCTTCTCTCAATTGACATGTTTGAGTTTGCCATTATGTAGATACATCATTTATTTATGCGTTCTGTTTCTTCCTTTGGGACCTTCTTAGCCATGGTGGCTAATTTGAACTCACATGGTACTGTAGAAAGCTTTACCTGAAAGCCTGGGATGTAATGTCTCCATAATTACCTTCACTTTAAAGGGGAAGTGTGTAGGATTTAGTGACCGCTAGCGATGAAGTTGCAGATTGAAACCAACTGAGTACCGCTCCACTCGCCCCTCCCTTTCCAAGTGTGAAGGAGAACTATGGTGTCCTTCGGGTAACGTTTGGTTTGTCCGTTCTGTGCTACCGTAGAAACATGGCGGTGCAACACGATGGACTCCATTAAGAGAACCCGCTCCCTATGTTGATATGAAGGGCTCATTGTAAGCTTAGCAGAACACAACAATAAATTCTTAGTTTCAAGTGATTATACACTAATAAAAACGTAGTTATGAATAGTATGTTCTATTTCAGACAATAAATTCATTTTATGATATTGGTTGTTAACGTCTCTTTCAGTTTTCCACCAAAAGTGTGATGTAAGTAAATTCAAAATGGCCACCATGCTAGTAAGATGTATCCATAGATTCAATTTTATGCCAGGCAAGCTCAATCAGTCACAGAGACACCTGTAATTGAATGCATTTCAAATACTTTAAGGACCAAGACGTAGTCCACACATCAGAGGTTGAAATGGGTTTTATTTTATTCGGTGTATAGTGAGAAGCTCAGGAACCCAGGAGGAATAGCTGTTACCACGGTAGAAGCTGTAAGGGATCCTAATAAGCATAAACAATCATTTGAACTATCACATACTCTGCATAAAAGGCATTTGGATGGCTGCATCCTTTTTCTTAAATGCTATTTATGGATTTATGGTGGTGTATTGCTTCATTTAGCGCTGCTTAGCCCACATGATTCTCTGTATATAGAGGTAATGGACCAACAGTTTGGAGAATCACTGACTCATCGGTATTTGGACGAAAGCTTATGCCTTTATCACAAGCAAATCAGGTTTTTATTTCATCATTCTATTTTCTAGCATAATAGTGTTTGATATAATGTAGCAAACTAATGTGGGTGTCTTAATGCCACATCTGCATTCTCTGGGTGTGCTTGTCTTTTTGGTTTTCATTGGGTGTGTGTGAGTCGCTCTACTGACTACACTGTGTTGTTGGCTACATGTGTGTTTTCCTCAGGCTGCCGTCAGAGGCCAGAAAGGAGAGAAAGGAGACCCTGCTGTCTTGGAGCCTGTGAGTTACTAATTGTCTTTCAGCAGCTTTACCTGAGCAGATGGTTTTTTTTAACTGGCTTGTTCTGTGACCCATGACCTTTCAGTCGCACACATGCTTTTATACCTCTTATCCGAGATAGATGTCACATCAATTTGAGGGTGTGATTGAACACATATTTACAATCACCTTTTAGGAGACTATACTTTGGCAGAGGAACCATGCCTATCCTGTTCAAAAGTCACAGGACTTAACTCTAGCTGGTTACCTACACTGTTCCATATTCGTTTCAATGGTTGCCAATGAGCCATTATACAGGTCAGTGAGCTAAACTCCTTTCAGCTTAGACAACTTGTAGTTAAAATGGTAGAGAACATGCCCATCCAAGGACTAAATGACAAGCTTCTTGTCCTCGTAGTAAGGCTTTTTTCCATTCATCTATTTCAATCCCAAAAATGTAAATGCAATAAAATTACTTATTTGACCTTAAATGCAGCTGTTGAAAAGGGGCGGATTCTTCCAGTAGGATGCAAATGTGTTTTTTTTCCGCTAAGAACATTGTACGAGTTAAGGTGCATTACAAACAGACAACATGTATCTGACAAAGTCAGAGGAGTCTGATCTCCATTAATCAGACTCCTCGGAATACAAGAGATTTCTTAGCAATGTCTTGTATTTTTTGCAATGTTCACGCCTTGTTTTTTTTCAGGTTTTTGTAACATTTTTAACTTTATTCTGACTCCTGCAGGGTATGCTGATTGAAGGACCTCCAGGACCTGAGGGACCTGCTGTAAGTAAATTATGGTTATTCCCTTGTTTTCTATCCTAAAGACATTTTACTAACTTCTAAATATTATATTAATACTCCTTTAATAATCTTTATTTCCTCAGCTATGAATTATTTTAGATAGTAGTGTAATTAGCTTGTTGCCAGTATTAGATAGCCCCTCAGCCATACACTTCTCTGTTTAAAGGTTGTGGCAATTAACATTCGTTTTTGAATGTTACTTTTAGGATATTCCTATGCAACACCATAATCAAACTGCACCTGACACTGATAGAGAGAATGACCAGCTCAACAAGTCTGCAATCAGAATACTTAAGCACCCTTTCCCACTTCTTTCAGGGTCCTACTGGCCCCCCTGGCTCCTCTGGACCTCCTGGCTCTGTTGGTGACCCTGGCGAGAGGGTGAGTGTTTCACTTTATCTGAAGAACTGCAGGTCTGTAGAAACATCAGTGCCGAATCTGTGCACAGACGATTCTAAGACATAGAAGCGTATTTCACTTCATCCTCTCCATCCCGCAGGGCACTTCTGGTAGGGCTGGTCTGCCTGGAGCTGATGGAGTCCCTGGACCTCCTGGAACCTCAGTCATGCTGCCTGTGAGTCACCCTCAACTTTTGATGCTTTCTTAGAAATGGATGTCTGAGTGATGTTTGCTCCAACAGCGGCATTTTTTACATTGTAGTTCTGTATGTTCAGTATAGCTTCCTGTTATAGTATAGAGTTCTGCAGGAATGGGTCCTAAAACCAGTGTGTCAGCATTTTTCACTTGCAGTTCAGTGGTCAGGGTCGTCCTTCAATCAGAGGATCAGCGGTTCGATCCCTGACTCCACTAGTCCATGTGGATGTGTCCTTGGGCACAACACTTAACCCCAAATTGCTCCTGTAGCTGTTCCTGCGGTGTGTGAATGTTGTATGAATGTTAGTTAGTCCTGATGGGCAGGTGGCACCTTGCATGGTAGCCCCTGCCAGCAGTGTGTGAATGGGTGAATGATGACATGTAGTGTTAAAGAGCTTTGAGTGGTCAGAAGACTAGAAAATAACTATACAGTACATTCCATTTACCATTTTACCATTAACCTCTTGAAGTCAATGGGTTTTTTATATGGGTTTTTGGTTCGATGCCTGAAATAAGTTCTGTGGTCACTGTTGAAATTGTTAGCTTTTACGTGTCTAAAAAAGGCGGTTGCTAACAAGTGGCTAAATGAAACTACAAAACGTCATCACTAGAACACTAGTCCGCCTTTTACTTTGTGGTGGTGACGTGAAGTCATGTGACCGCGGTGTAGTTTTTTTAAGCCTTGCGATAGCTTTTTACTTCTGGTGATTGCATTTACCCTTCAAAAATCCTCAAAGATTATCTTGCTGAACAAAACATGAAATTTTCATAAACGTTTGTTCGCCACAGATCTTATTTTGTGCAATAATACAAAATCCAACAGATAAATCCCATTGGCTCTTTGTCGAGGGAACACGTGCGATGCTAACTTCCGACATGGCCAACAAAATGAGGTCATCCCTGCAGAACTCTATGGCTTGATGCGTTTTAATATTAATATTTGAGTATTGGCCACTCAGAATCCAAATAACTGTAGCGGTGATCAATGAGGAACTGGAACTTGCCATCACACTTTGATTTGTTTGTCCTTTTTATTGTTATATATAGTCCAAGTAATTGCTCTGCAGCGATTTTTGCTGATTGATTCTTCAATTTCTCCAACAGTTGCCCCCCACCATTCATCAGGCAAAGTATCCACTCAAAAACAAATCATTTCTTCTTTTTGCAGTTCCGTTTCGGTCAGAGTGGAGGAGATAAGGGTCCTGCCGTTTCTGCACAGGAAGCCCAGGCAGCAGCCATCTTGTCTCAGGCCAGGGTCAGTCATCACTTTCACTTCACAAGGATCAGAACATCAGCCTTTCTTTGCTATTTGTGTAAAATAAAAATAATTTTACTGAAGCCAGTACTAGAACACACAACAAATTATAATACACAACAACAACAAAACCACATAACTCAAACACGGTAGAGAAAACCTAGTTACAGCAAATTTCTGACTTCATTAAAACTTAATTTACTTTAAGATTTTAGACATTTAGCTGATGTTTTCATCCAGAGAGATTTATAATGAGTGTGACGGGAGATTTTTCTTCTCTTCATACATCACCATCATTACAAGCAGCCATGTTCCTCCATGATCATTGATTCTGAGATATTTTTGTCTGCAGATGGCTCTGAAAGGACCTCCTGGACCAATGGGATTCACTGGGCGCCCCGGACCCCTGGTATGTTTACTGTCATTTGGACCCTTACCTGTTCATATCAAGAGTTTGTTGTTGTCTATGCTAACCGTCAATTTCACAATCAAGCTGATTGTACACAACACAAATTTTTTTTTTACCTATTCCAGGGTTGTTATCTCATAATATGTCTCTTATAAGCTTTTTTGTTAAGTCTCTTAACTGCAAAAACTTTAATTTTTAAGGGGTGAATATCAATTATGATGTTTTGGTGATGATGATGATGATGATGATGATGATGATGATGATGATGTTTGTGTATGTTTCAGGGAAATCCAGGTAGTAATGGTTTGAGGGGAGAGAGTGGAGACCCCGGTCCTCAGGTAAAAACACAGAATCAAACTCTGACCTCACACCAAATTCAAATCACTTAATTCATGTCAAATCATGTAATTAGCCTTTCCTTCAGTAGGGCATTGTCTATGGTATTACTGAAAGTATAATGTATAGTAGGAAGTATACTCAGCTCAGATCTATGACAAAAATGTATCACAGACATATGATATTCGTTCATTTTCCAGGGCTCCAGGGGATCCCAGGGTACGATGGGTCCTCTAGGCAAATCAGGAAGAAGAGTGAGTATGAAAAATGTCTTGCGTTGTCCTTGCCAAAAACAAAACATGGTTATTTGGCAAAGTGGGACAACTGTGTCTCATGTACAGAAGCACTTCTAAAAAACATTCCTCTTCTCTCTAACAGGGCCGTGCTGGAGCTGATGGTGGCAGGGGAATGCCAGGAGAGTCTGGATCCAAGGTAACCTCTCTCTGGTGCCATTCCTTCATGGACATCGTCAACATGAACTCTGTTGACTCGTGATTTTCTCTCTTTGTTCGTAGCTCACCTTGTAGCTACCAACATGGCTGATATTTTGAAAGTCCTGGAACAGATCCCCCAATATGAAAAATGAAATACTAGTGTCCTTTAAGTGCCAATTTATACAGACAATAACTGTGATGTGACCGTAAAATTAAACCTGTACCTATATTGTGAAATGATAAATGTACAACCTGGTATGCCAGCTTTTACTTGGTCTGGCTGGGACAAAAAAGTCCACTTCAGCATCTTAGGCTTTCTCTGGTGTCCCAAAACTACACAAAGCTATGTGCATTAAACTCTGTATTAATGCGTCAACTCCACATGTGATGCAGTCCTTCATCTACTACAATGCAGTGATAATACCTTCCATGTCTGTTTGTCTCTCTCAGGGTGACCGTGGATTTGATGGCCTTCCTGGTTTACCCGGGGACAAAGGACACAGGGTGAGTCTAAAATAAAAATGACTATCCAAATGTCACATACACTTTTTATTATTATAAGTACTCAGTAGATGATTTAAAGGGGGGACGACCCTCTACATCCCCCGACTGAGAGAGAGAGAGAGAGAGAGAGAGAGAGAGAGAGAGAGAGAGAGTAAAGGCACAGGGGTTGTTTAGTTGAATATGTTAGTCTAATCTGTCTGACTCACTGATCCTCCATCTGACTGAGGTTTGTGCCAGTTTAAATCTATGGCCCAGACCACAGCTCTGAAATATCAGTAGCCTAACTGAGCTGTGTACTGATAAGTCTATGGTGCTGCAGACAATCAGAACTTTTGTAAGAAACCGAGCAATGAAATTGATGCACTCCTTAACCTCTCTCATGAAGGCAGTCTAGTGTTGTATTTTAGTCAGAGCCTCCTCTCATTCATGAAATCCACTATGCGTCAGTTCTTATCGATTATGTATATATGTACAACCATTTTAGTCTCAATGTAATTTTTGCTGAAGTAGCAGACGGATTTGTAATTGACGGTTCACTGAGTCCTACCCGTCAAAAGCAGACTGGCCAATTATAGCGTATTATAGACCAGCTCCGACCAGGGTCCGACAACTAGCCGGCTCTGCTCCACAGACTCTCATGCAATCGTTTGAGATTTTCTTCATGTTCAGGCTGGTTTAGTGGATTTGGAGCTAGTCATAGTTTAAACGTTGTGTAATAGTAATACTCGTTAACCGGAGAGGTTGGAAGGAGATATACGTCTCTAAACTACTTAAAAACCTGTGGAGCTAATATTAGCACATCAATAACAAGTGTTAGCATGTCTATGCTACGCTAGCTACTGAAGGTATACTGAATATCTACACATGCTGCTTTAGCTTTTTAATGATTGTAACAGTGAATAAAGACCGACCCGGCTTTACAGGAACAGTGTTGTTCCTTCATTTCATTGTCTTCTGTCTCCATCTCCAGCTGAGGTAATGGTTCACTTTTAGCTTCTAACTTTATCTTTTTAACCTGTTTTTGCTGCTGAATCATTTTGACATCATGGACATACTTCTGTCTGCTTCTCTCTGAAATCGATTTATCGTTTTTCAAAAAATGTGATCATATTTATTCAGGGAAGTTAGTGACAGTGTGGGCTCCATAGTAACGTAGCTCTTGACGGAGTAGCAGCAGAGGGCCCCTGAGTCCCGCCCTTCCTGACAGTATTTTCTATAATATTCTCCACCCACCTGCTAAAAATGAACAAATCGCCTACTGGTAGTAGTGGTAGTAGTAGTAGTAGTAGTAGTAGTAGGCCTAGTAGTAGTAACAGTTGTAGTAGTAAACAAAAAAGAGATTGTTCTTTAATATGCATAAGAACTGTAATACATGAATATCTGTAAGCAGTGCTAAATCATTTAGTGATTCCTTCACTCTTTCACTCCCCAGGGTGACTCAGGACCGTTGGGACCCCTAGGATCTCAAGGGGAGGACGGAGAGAGGGTACGAAGATATGAGAAAAGAATTTGAAATGATTCCAAGCACTACTCAAAACATCTTGTCATTGTGTCACTCCATAACGGTTCATAATCAGCATCTTTCCATCCTTGGCATGTTGTTTCTCTGTGTGTTTCTAGGGAGACGATGGAGAAGTAGGACCCAGGGGTCTCCCAGGTGAAGCAGTGAGTGTTTCCATGATTCCAATCTGATGTTGAATCTCTCCCTCATGTCTATGTCTTTGTTATAAACAGCATCCCAAAATACAACCCTGTGTATCTATTTGAAGCCCTACTGTTACCTTCACACTTGTTATTTCTCACCATTATAATAATACCTGACATAGTCGGGGTTCTTCGCTGTAATCATGTGATGGAGAAGATACAGCCAACTACTGTCAGGACCACATGTGTACAGTGTGATGGTTTCTACTCATAAATGACCACGTGCTGTCTGACATGTAATAGGTTGGATAGCCTCGAAATAGATGTCTGGATGTAAACTCCTTTCAGATTCATTGATAACATCAATACTATGAATCAGCAATAATTAATAAACAACAAATCATAACAGAGTCAACATTCAAAATTTAACAAAGTTATAAAATACGTTTTTTTTGCATGAATAATCCTTTATTTACAGACACCCAGTGGTCATTTTATTGGGCGAACCTGTACAATCTAATGCAACAGCTATTCTACCTTTTTAAAGTTGTAGAATGTTCTGTTTTTGTTTACATTGTCCGAAATGTGTGAATTAAATGATATATGTATTACAGAGGTCATAGTTAAAGGTGCTGTTGCGCTGGACTTCTTTTCCTCTTCCAATCAAAAAAAGACATTTCTAGCCATCTGTAGACCAGTACTTAAGACAACAGGGCCCCCAGCTCTAAAGTCAACAAGTACCACTGTTTGTGGCACACACTCAAGGACATAGAATACTCAGCCAGCCAGCTTTTCTTATTCACGCTTCCACATGAGGACAAAACCAAAATAAATCATATTCTACCATAAAAAAACACCTTTGATCATAATCTAAACCCCATCTGAAAAGTCTTTGTTGGAAGGATCTTATACAATATGATCAATTGAAAATGAGTCTTGTTATCAAAGACACACGTTTCAATTAAATCATTTACTTTAAAAAATATACGTATACGGTTTAGATTTATCTTATTATGCTGAGGCCAATTATATATTTTAAAATGATTTTCCTCCAGACATTTGAACCCTTTGCACTTATTTGTATGGCACAGCTGTTAGAAATTGATTATATTTAAATTCGGAAGTGGCATCATTAAAATGTTTAAAATTTTCTTTTTTAAATAGTCACTATTGGAACCAGTACATATAGTTTGTTAAATATGTGTGTTGTTTATCAACAAACAGTAACAATTATTGCCGAATAATAATCTGTGTGCTACTCCATATTCATCTGTCCCTTTGTCCTGATGCTAATGTGGCTGATGTAGCTGTTGTTGACCTTTGACCTCCCATTAATATTCATCTACATTATGATTTATTCTACAATCCATTCATGAGGCTGTTTAAATCTGTCATTTACAACCGTGAGTACTGACTGATCTTGGCGTGTGTGTGTGTGTGTGTGTGTGTGTGTGTGTGTGTGTGTGTGTGTG
>NW_022280087.1:1204846-1218988 GCF_004355925.1 Anarrhichthys ocellatus | reverse complement strand
TGTGTGTGTGTGTGTGTGTGTGTGTGTGTGTGTGTGTGTGTGTGTGTTTCTAGGGACCTCGTGGTTTGCTCGGACCCAAAGGTCCTCCTGGAATCTCTGGACCTCCTGTGAGTAAAAACAATTTCAAACCGCACTGTGCTGCTGTTATTTTAGCTGCATTGTTTTGTCCCGCTGTGCCCACTGAGCTCCCACAGCACCTCCTGAAACCACGCTCTGTGACCTGATATAAAGACGGGGATATCCAGTAATCTAAAAATGACCATGCAACGGTCCCACACTCACCTCAAAACAATAACAAGACACCCAGGATTTAGGCAGCCAAGTATCCATTTGACACTCATATATTTATTTGTCCTAGAGTTGTTTTTGTACACTGGTTGTGGTCTGCCCTTAAAAGAGTACTCCACAGAGTTAGCATTGCACTACGATAACATGTCTGAATCACCGATCAAAAGCTACAATGCAGCAGACATTTGTCATTTTTATTCCACATATATTTCTTCCTTGTCAAAGCCTGGTGCCTGCATTTCCCACAATGCAACTCAACCTCTGCCAGTTCAGTCGAAGATTAATGCTAGTAATTCAGAATCAGAATCGTTTATTGCCAAGTATGCTACACATAATCAAGACATCATTTTAAAATAGAAAAATATTAAAATAGACAATAAAATATGGTTAACAGCAACTAGCAGCTAATGTAGCTTTGAGTTGCTATGAGGAACGGGCTACAGAGGTCCGGTAAGCTCACTTCTACCTAACTCCACACCTCCAGAGTTTTTCATTTTCAAACTTCTTCAGCCCCAACCAACACTAGCTCAAGTAACATCCCTTGAGGGCATTCATCAGACTTCTCACAGCTCCCTCAGGAGCAGAGAAATGCTTTAGGCTTTATGCTGTTCATCGTTATTATTAGAAGCAAATGTGTTTGAAGTGTTTAGAATTGTTATCTATTCTGTGAATGGTTGACATACATTTCGTTCAGAGTTCCATTCAGACTTTTCTCTGTTCATCCTCTTTGATTCTCAGGGTGTACGAGGGAATGACGGGCCCCACGGTCCCAAGGGAAACTTGGTCAGTGTCACTATCTTATCTACCATGTTATCATGTAACCTCGTACTTAAGAATCAGCAGATAATTACAGTATCACAAAACTTGATCGCAAAACCTTTGTCATCATGTTATCTTCTCTCTGTCTCTCAGGGTCCCCAAGGAGAGCCAGGACCTCCAGGTCAGCAGGGAACCTCAGGAACTCAGGTGAGACGGAGGACAGCTGCCCACTATCACAGACTCATGATATTAACTTCTTTCACTCAGTAATTGTGCATACACACAAACTAAAAGGAAACAGTAATGTTGACGATGTGTATTCATCCATCCATTCATTTTGCAGGGAATGGCAGGACCTCAAGGAGCCCTCGGACCCCCGGGAGAGAAAGTAAGAAAACTAAGCGGTTAACATTAACTTGGTCAGGGACATACAGTATATATAACAAGGCACAGTTCTACAGAATGACTTATTGGTTTTACCGGATAGAGATGTGAATGAGAAAGCAGGACATCCAATATCCCATTGTGTGGAGAGCATTCTGCATCCTCAATTTGTTTTATTTCTTCTATAGAGAAACAAATAGTGGAGTGACACATAATGCAGGGATTGAAGGATATTACAAAAGTGAAAACCAGGAGGATACCAGTTTGGGAGAGTCTCACAGTTGCAGTGTGATGGGAGGCGCAGAGATTCTTTAAAGATCTGTCATAATTTTATCGTTTATTTACACGTCCTGGTACTAGGGCTGTCACGATATCAGATCTGCACGAAGGTTATCGTGGTCAAAGGAATACACGTGACGATATTGTCGCGATATCTATAGAAAATAATTTTTTTTTAAATAAATAATGCTATCAGTCAAGTTCATCTTTAACTTTGTTAATTGGGCTTTCTGTCTTTTTTGAGGGAAATAAATCACGCTCAAAATACGAGTGTATTGAAGTGGAGAGAGAGTCTGTAACCATAACTATACTAACTTCAGTTTTACTCAAAACAGTAGATTGGATTAGATGTCTCATAACATGCACTGTATGTCATATCTCATCATTCAGGATTGTTAAAACATTAAGGGACGTGGAGAGTCTCTTGATGATTATTCTTTATTCATGCATCTCTGTTAGACTTTTAAAGTTATGTTCATTTTGTGCACTATGGTTATTTGCCTTCTTGTCGATAGTTAGATGAGAAGGTCGATAGCACATTCATTAAATTCATTTTTCAATTCATTAAATATGAAGCTACAGCTAGCAGCTGATTAGCTTAGCTTAGCATAAAGACTTGGAACAAAGGGAAACAGCTAGCCTGGCTCTGTCTAAGGGTAAAACAAAAGTCTACCGACTGATAATGGCACTTCAAGTAACTCTGCAGTTACATTGGAATAACACATCGTTCTCTGTGTGACAGAGAATTGTCAGCCTGGCAGCTGCACAGTTTTTTTTAGCACAACTTACTCTTCTTGTGGTGTTTTATGGCACTAACCAACCTGTTTCAGGTGCAGCACTCTCTGGACTCTCATTCATGACCACATGTCTTCTCCTCCAGGGTCCCACAGGAAAACCGGGTCTGCCAGGAATGCCTGGAGCCGATGGCCCTCCTGTATGTTCGCCTCTTCCTTTCTTTCTTCGTTTATGTCATTGAAACTGAATTAAGTTAAATCCACCGACACTGGATGCCCTTCCTGAGCTCTCTGTCTTGCCTTCTCAGGGTCACCCAGGAAAGGAGGGGCCTTCTGGTACCAAAGGAAACCAGGTGGGTGTCAATCATACACACCCCATCACACCGGGTGCCTTCTCTTCCATCTAACAGACTGCAGTCACCAACTCAACATGAGACTCCTAATAGAAGAAACACATTACATGAAAGAGTTTGATTAAAATGCACATTTACAGGAAAGTCTTGTAGTCATAAAGATGACATTCAACATCCTTACTTTAAGGTGTTTATTGTGTTAACTCGTCCTTCATTCTTTGATCTTCTCAAGGGTCCCAACGGTCCCCAGGGTGGTGTCGGCTATCCTGGCCCTCGTGGCATCAAGGTCAGTCCAGTTACAGCAAAATGGTCAAATCACTTTTTGCTTTTTGGGGGATTTTGTATTGCATGTGCAAATAAACTGAACCACCACATGGCTTGCATATTCCTTAGCATGTCAGTGTATTGATTATGCCACGCTTTAATTGCAGGGAGGTCAAGGAATCCGTGGACTGAAAGGCCACAAGGGAGAGAAGGTAAGTGATTTGTCACAGTTTAATACTTCCACTCACTCAAGGAATACCCTTCACTTAAATCACAAGTTGTTAGTGTACATTTTTAGCACTAATATATGTCTAAAATGATCTTGAGTTCAAATCAGTAACAGGTTTATATAATATGTTACTGAATATGTTCTGTATGTTTTCTGTTTTCTTGCGTTTCTAGGGAGAAGATGGTTTCCCTGGAATTAAGGGAGATTTTGGTGTCAAAGGAGATAGGGTAAGATGGATTGATGGAGTAACTGGTTGGTTTATCAGTTGATTAATAGAATGATTGATGAATGAAGGATTGATTGACTTTCTCCTTGTCACTTTGTATCTTTATAGTTTTGCTTTGTCTCCTGCTGACAGGGGGAGCTTGGAGTATCAGGGCCCAGAGGAGAGGATGGTCCAGAGGGGCCAAAGGGTCGCGTCGGACCCCCCGGTGAGCTCGGACCACTTGGACTGGTTGGAGAGAAGGTACAACCGGTTCAATCAAGACACGCTTGCATTTACTCCTGTGAGATAGGTCACTGATATTTTAAGGAGCATCATTTCCTGCTTAATGTATTATTTACTGAAAGTGAACTGGATTTCAGGTTTTTGTTTTGCAAATGCTGATATTTCCCCTCAGATGTCCCCATTTTCATAACAACTAGGGTGAGGCCTCCTCTTTGACAAGACATTAGGCAGAACTATCACTGTGCTGTGCTGCTCTCTTGTGGTGGTATGTGCACTTGAGTGAAACGGGACATTTTCACATGGAATTTACAGTATTTTTTATATTTAGAATATTTGAATGAAACATGCATGCATTTCCACCTAAGTGTTTTCTTTTTTGCATTTGTTGCTGCGACTAAACTTTTTACATTTTGCCGTTATTTCTTTTGTTAATATGACTGCAGCACACCTGGGCACAAATCAGCCAATTCTCATTTACTCTTCATATTCTGACATATATTTCTGAATTTGAGCAAATTGTCATTGTTGTATAGCAGGTTGGTCATTTCTAAACACAATTACAGATGTTGTGACGCACCCAAGTTAACGATCCGGATTAATGAGGTCATCATGTGATTTCAGGGTAAACTTGGTGTACCAGGACTTCCTGGATATCCCGGAAGACAAGGACCCAAGGTAGGAGAAACACACATACGGCTTCAGTCGTCCTCCCTGACTCAGTTCTTCATCCCGGTGCTGATGCTGAGATGTTGATTTCTTTTTTTAGGGATCTCTTGGATTCCCAGGATTCCCCGGCTCAAACGGCGAGAAGGGAACAAGGGTAAGTCAACGGTTCTGTGGAAGGTTTTTCTTCTCTAGTCAGCCTTTTCTGCTTTTTAAAGCTTTCAGTTGTCAAGTGTTCAAGTGATACTGACCGTGTCAAATGATGTAGCTGATTCATTATCTCTTCACAGATACCCTGGACTGATCAATCCTGTTATATAGTCAGTAATGCACAGTTTTTGTTTGTTTGTTTTTTCAGGGTCTTGGCGGCAAATCAGGACCAAGAGGACAAAGAGGACCAACGGTACCATTTCACATTTATCCATTCGTTCTTTCAGTCAGTGTGTAAAAGCTATTCTGCTCCGAGGATGATTGTCTTTGATCTTTCTTCCACTCAAGCTGTTAAGCACAGACGGACAAAAACTGTTACTTTTGTCTGCTAGTGGTATAAAAGAGTAACTTATAATTTTGCTGAAAAGCAGAGTTTCACTGCCCTCTCTGGCTGGAAGTTTCAAGCCAGTGAGAAGTTTAAAAAAAAAGACCTTCAGGGAGTGTTAAGTTATTCTTTAAGGACCGGTGTGATTGCAGTTTTTCCTCAATCGCTTTGGCTCAATTATTGAAACATTCTTAACCAGGGGCATCGTTAGGCCTATTAGAAAAAAATATATATATTTTTATTTTGGTGATGTCATCAAAATAAACTATTGTTTCTCACATGGACAAGTTATTTATAACTCTAACATGCTACATATGTGCGTGCGTTCTGGTTTGTATGTTTTCTCCCCCTTCAAATTACAATCCAACAGCCTATCATCATACTTAACGATATAAAGTTGACACTGTCAGGTCCATTCTCCATCCAATGTGTGCGGTCCCTTTAAGAATTAGGATTTGGGAGTGACGCGGATATTCTTTATTTGAGAAAAGTTCATATTTGTGTTGTCAAATTTCACTATGACCCTGAAATTCTGTCTCTTGTGTTATCATATACTGAATGCAAGCAAAACTACAGAGCAAAATCACACTCTTTCTGATTGAACCAATCTATGAACTGTCTGAAACAATGGATATCCACGGCCCCAAATGGGCCCCAAAAACAAATCGCGCAAACATGCCACTCACCTTGGGGCTAAGCCCCCCCTTTCTTTCAATCCTAGAAACGCCCCTGTTCTTAACATTCTCTAAACTGTAAGTGCAATGGTCACAGCTGTGTCATGGGACAGCACAACATGTCATGTCTGCAAAATGTAGTAACTCACCCGAAACATTTCATTCACGCTTCAAAACCTAGTTATTAAGTCAATAAATTGGTTATTTTGTCATAATGTAGGCCATACTAGGTCAAAATGTTTGTATGTTTTTTCACCTGGCAGTCAACCATGAAGATGATTCTAATATACAAATCTAATATAATTTTGTTCTACTATTAGTTGACACTGACTTCCAACTGTTCTATACAAGAATGTCCGTGTTATCTAGCTTAATACTACTGTCTCTCACACTGAGCTTTAATAATAATAATAATAATAATAATAATAATACATTTTATTTATATAGCGCTTTAAAAGGCACTCAAAGACACTTTACATGGTAAAAACAGAAACAATAAAATCATTTATAATAAGAACAAAAATCTACGACATAACAGTAAGAAAGAAAAATAAACACGGAGAGAAAGAAATAAAACGTACATGACTGACTTTAGAGATTTTAAGATCCCCATCTCAACAGAAGGTAAAAGTTTATTGGTAAAAGTTAATACTGTGCAATACACAGAAAAAAGGATATGAATATTTGCATGTATGCAGTACATTTACGTGTGTAGTTATATACAATCAACCGAAAATGTGTCACAAAATGACATGCATGCCAACAAAAGGTTTTGATCAGCACGCCATATGCAGTTGGTTACAGAGTGCTGCAGGAATGAGTCTTAAAACCCAGAAATGAGTCGGCGTGTCTGTATTTCCGGTTCCCTCGTCTCAAACTCGAGGTTTTTTTAGTGGGTTTTTGGTTAGATGCCTGAAATGAGGTCTGCGGTTAACACAAGCTGAAGAGGATTTAACGTTTTGTAAAACGTATAAGTATCATAAACATCTGTTTGCCAATGAGCTTATTTTCTGCAAATATCCCAATAGCTTCTGAGACGCTAACTCAGAAAAAATATGTCGTCCCTGCAGCACTCTATTGTGCAAATTAGACAATTGCACTTTGTCTTTTGCACACTTGTGGCAAAACATGTGCAATTGGCTTAAAATTAATAAGATATCGAAATGTGTTGTGAACAACAAACTCATTATTGAGAGATTTGAATTCCTGTTCAAGAATTGAGCCAAAGCAAATAAGAAAAACAGTCATTTAAAACTGACAAACATCGAGGTGATCGCAGAGAGAATCACTTTCTACTAATGCTGCTTACTGTTGTACCCATCAGGGCCCCAGAGGGCAGAGAGGGCCGAGGGGCACGACTGGGAAATCCGGAGCAAAGGTTTGTCTAGGCAGTGAATTTATCCAGATTGTACTGATACATGTGCTATGTGAGAGCCATTATGGTGATGATTATTGGTGTTTATATTTAGATGTATTTATTTAATAACTCATAACAATCTCACAATTTGAATTTGCAAAAGGCTTGTCTTTAGCAAACTTCTTTACATCTCAAAATGCCCTGGCTCTTAATCGGATTGAAGTCCATTTCTAGAAGCAAAAGACATTAAAGAACAATAGTTTGTGATCCAAAACCTCATTTGTTGTTTCCTGTGCTGTTGTTTTGTGGCCTGGTAGGGAACTTCGGGAAGTGATGGCCCTCCTGGTCCTCTTGGAGAGAGGGTGAGCGCTTCATTTACGTTACAGTAAAAAAGCATGTCGGACTGTGTCGCACTTTGCTTACATTCAAATCTGTGCTGCGATATTTGTAAGACACTAAATGGCTCAATTGGGAATTGTTATATGTTGTAATTATAACATGTGTTGTTGTCTCACCAGGGATTGCCCGGACCTCAGGGAGCCAATGGTTTCCCTGGACCAAAGGGACCTCCTGTAAGAACATGTTTTGATACCAGTTGCATTAATACCAGAGTGTAGATACTGTATAGTCAGGGTGGTATCTCTTGGCTGTGTATAAGAGAATTGAAGTACATTCTTCCAGCATGGTCTTGGGTTTGATGTTCTCTATTGCTTGTAGCTCTCTTAAGGTGGAGGTTTAATTGATAAATGATGGTTGATTGATCCTACAGGGACCACCAGGAAAGGACGGGCTGCCTGGACATCCTGGGCAGAGAGGAGAAGTTGTAAGTTGTATTTTTTTACTACACTTTGTCTATTTGAGTCTGTAGATTTCTCCTAAAATCACCAAAAGTTAACATTGGATAGTGCCTTATTTGCATATTTAAACATAACATTTCGGGAAAACTTAAAATACAAAAGATAATTGTCTTAATGCAAGTAAGCAACTGCTGCAGTGTCTCCCCTTAAAGATGTTGCACCTGTTTAAACTGATGAGTTTAAGACTTTTACTCTGATTCCAGTCACTCAAAAATATACCCGATGAGGATTTGTCGTAAATGTCGTGAATGAATAAATTAACTAGCATTAAGTGAGATAGCAGGTTTTCTAATTTGTATTCATAGATGCAGTCACACTGCTTCAGATATTTTCAGATCATTTCTTATACTCTTAGACATCCGTTGTAGTTTGTTTGATCTCAATTAAGCCCAAAGATCACTGTACCGATCCAACTTTCTTTAGATATCAATATTCTTGTAGATTTTTTTGCTAACTGAATTTCTCTCCTCCAGGGCTTCCAAGGTAAGGTGGGTCCACCTGGACCTCCTGGAGTCGTTGGACCTCAGGTGAGTTTTTCCAATCATGGTGCAGACTTTTCTCTTTACTGATACAGTAGACCACATCAGTTTCCATAACAACACAACGTGTCCTCTTTTCTCCCAACATCTTCTTCCCCTCTGTGGCCCCTCTATCTCCATCTTCTCAGGGTCCATCAGGAGAGACCGGCCCAATGGGCGAGCGTGGCCACCCTGGACCCCTAGGTCCACCTGGAGAGCAGGGACTTTCTGGTCCCTCAGGGAAGGAGGGCACCAAGGGAGACCCTGGACCCTCCGGAGGCCCCGGTAAAGACGGGCCACCGGGACTAAGAGGCTTCCCTGGGGAGAGAGGACTACCTGGAACCCCTGTGAGTATGACCTAGACAAATACTGCATACAGATCTTCATTCTTATCTCGATCAGTTTGATAGCAGTAGATTGACCCTTGGAGTAAAGAGTCGAGTAGAGGTTAGGTGAAAGATCACTGATTAATCCTTTCTTATCTTTTCTTGCAGGGAGGTGGAGGACTGAAGGGAAGTGAAGGACCTGCCGGACCTCCTGGACCCGCTGTACGTTTCAAACCAAAACCAAAACCCGAACTCCAACTTATTTAATAAAACAACACAGTACTATCTAGCCAGCCCGCCCTTAAAGTACTATAGGATTAATTACTTTGAGTTAGATCAATACAAATGTTTATTTGTTTCTTGCTATTTATTTTACAGGTCAATATGGGATGTGATAATGAAATAGTTTGACTTTGTAATAACAATATATCTCATTCTATTCAAAAGAATGAAGTATTCACTCAATGACTACCTGCTGTAATCGGTACTGTCTTTGTGATGTTGGACCTCTCTAGGGGTCTCCTGGTGAGAGGGGGCTAGCTGGTACTGCTGGACCTGTTGGACCTCCTGGCAGACCAGGCCCTCAGGGGCCTCCTGGATCATCTGGAGAGAAGGGAATTCCTGTGAGTATTCTGGTTTATCCAATGTGTATTTGACTCATCATTTTTAATTTAACTGAGATTTAACTATTGATTCTCCTCTTTATTCTTTTTCTCCTGCTAAGGGTGAGAAAGGTCCCATCGGCCCGGCCGGTCGTGATGGAGTGCAGGGTCCCGTGGGTCTGCCTGGCCCTGCAGGATCACCTGGAATATCCGGAGAGGACGGCGACAAGGCCAGTAACTCTTCATACCAACATGTCCTTTTAAAAAACACCTTGGTTACCTTGTTATTCCCGCCTGCTCTTAGCAGGGGATCATTCATTTCAGGGCTTTGTTTACATTGCTTCTTTGCTGTAACGTGATGTTTCTTGCTCGGTGCAGGGTGAGGTTGGAGAGCATGGGCAGAAGGGCGCCAAGGGAGGAAAAGGAGAGCATGTGAGTGACGCTGACGTGCATCGAGCCCGAAAGATTTATTTGTGAAGGAAAATGATCAGGATCTAATTTATGAAACTGAAACAATGCTGTTTATCGTATTATTGCTGGTTTGCTCATTGTGTGTGTGCTTGTCTTGTGTTTGTTGGTAGGGTCCTCCTGGTCCACCCGGGCCAATGGGTCCTGTCGGTCAGCCTGGTCCTGCTGTAAGTACAGACTTGAACACTTTGAAGACAAAATCAGACAGTTTGCAGTTCCACTTGGTTGCACTTGTTCCTGATTGCATGAACCTGCAGTTGGCTGCATTTGGTGCCAGATGAGTTTCTAGCTGGCACTCCCTATTTGTTAAGATATAGTGGGTGTCACTGCTCATGCTACAAACTCAGTTCTTTATTCCAAACCAACCAGGATATAAAATACTTAAGAAAGAAAGCTGTATGTTGCATCATACAGGAGCTATCAGTAGGATAAAGGGTTTAGCTGAATGGGAAAAAACAGTACAAACACGACACCGATCACTACTGAACATTCAATCGCTATCATGCTCTTCTTCTTCTGTGGTGCAGGGTGCTGATGGAGAGCTTGGACCAAGGGGCCAGCAGGGGCCATTTGGAACTAAAGGTGACGAAGGAACCAGAGGATTCCCAGGAGCCCCAGGACCCATCGGATTGCAGGTAAAATAAAAGCCACAATGCTCACTTCAGAGGAACTGTCACTCGAATCGTCATTTTAGACTTTTATATAAATGTTTAGAGGAAGTTCGAGCTACTTTCTTGCGCTAAGTTGCTCAGCTTAACTAAACTTTCACTTCTGCTCTGCAGGGATTGCCAGGACCACCAGGTGAGAAGGGAGAGACAGGAGATGTCGGACCTCTGGTGAGTCTCAGAAATACATGATATCAGTCATAATGACTCAGTGACTAATTTCATCCCAATGACATCATAAAGGATGATTAAAGCGTGAGCCTCTTTGTGTGTCCAGGGTCCTCCAGGTCCCCCAGGACCCCGTGGCCCCGCTGGACCCAACGGTGCTGACGTGAGTGATCACAGCTCTTATTTGTACTGACTGCCTGTCAGTGGTAGCATGTTGAATGAGATTGCTTCAGGAACAGCAAAAGTCCCACAAACCACCACGCCATGGTTGGTTAGTTAAACAGATTCTGCAAAATGATTCTATAAAATTTCTTAGCATCCTGATCTAACAAGTTATTGTTGGGTAGGTAAGTAAAAAAGCGAAGTCGCTCTTCTTTTTGCTGATAATAACCAATTTGATGTGAATTATTTAATCGTTTTGTTTCACGTTTCTGTGTGTGTTTTTCAGGGTCCTCAAGGTCCTCCTGGTGGTTTGGGTAATCCTGGATCTATTGGAGAGAAGGTGCAGAGATACATACATTTTGTTTTGCTAACATCAAAGCGCTTTTTCTGTATGAGTTTGATGGCGTCCGCAGAAATAAAGACTTCCTGAAACTAGAATAAATACTGTTTGCTCCACAGGGAGAGCCTGGTGAGGGCGGACCACCTGGAATCGTAGGGGAGCTAGGAAAGAAGGTGAGTGACTGAGTGACTGGCCCTGACTAACCCTTTACTGATTGGTTAATGGCCTCCATGAGTTAACGAAGAGTCCTGTGCTCCTGTTGGCAGGGTCCTCGTGGAGAGCGCGGAGAGAAGGGCGAATCCGGACAACCTGGAACTGCTGGACTTGCTGGAGGACGAGGAGGACCTGGAGATGACGGACCCAAAGGAAACCCTGTATGACACCCACAACGAACTGCACACAAACAAACACACACAAATACATCTACACACAGATCAATGAACGTAGACTCCACTGCAGAAGGAACAAGTGATTTTATCTCTAAATTCTTCTTCCTCTTGACTTTATTGCCATAAATCTAGAGGTTTGTTTTTGTCTCTAACTTCAGGGTCCTGTTGGTTTCCCTGGTGATCCTGGTCCCCCTGGTGAGCTTGGACCCAGAGTGAGTACCCTTTTTTGAAAAATCCATGTCAGCATCTTACATTGCTGATACTGATACATTGCCCCACTGTGGACAATGTATCGATATTATACTGATATTGTGATATGAGAGCACATATTATCTTAGATTTTGGATATCACAGTAAGGCATAAGTGTTGTCTTTTCCTGGTTTTAAAGGCTGCATTCAATTTGCTTTCAGGGTCAAGATGGTGCCAAGGGAGAGAGAGGAGAAGATGGTGAATCAGGAGAATCTGTAAGTCAACAATGCAGATATGTGAGTGACGTCAAACTGCCTCAGTGTTCTCAATCTGTTCTTTCTGGCTCCTACTGCAGGGCTCCCCCGGACCTTCTGGTGAGAACGGACCTCCCGGCCCCCTAGGAAAGAGGGTAAGGTCACCATCCTCATCAGATTATTTTACTAAATTTATTTTTATTCTCACCTGAAAACATTTTTATTTATCAAGCTTCGGAGTAGACTCCAGCTCTGAAAAGTGAAGCCAATGCAGAAGTGCCTTAGTCTGGTTGTATAGAAGTCCATGAGAAAATGACTCTACTTCTCTATTGATTTATTACCTCAGTAAACATTGTAAACATGAGTTTATGTTCTCAATCTTTAGTTTCAAGTCTTCTTCAATACAGCATGATGTTCATTTAGTAAGTTATGCTCCATTTAGAGTCAAACAGACTTTCACAGTGTTTTCACTTTGCGAAAGTTAACTATAACATTTTGGTCGCCTAAAATATGTCTTCATTCAGTGTTCGGTTGTACTGAGGTCCACTCTGTCGTTTTTACTTCTGGTTGCAAAAAAAAAACCAAGATGGCAGTGGCCAAAAAACAACAAACTTTTGTACAAACAGTCTACAAACTCTTTGAGCAAATTCCATAACAAAAAAAACAATAACAAAGCTTTTTCTGGCCCTCCTGAGATCAGTTTCACGAGGGCCCTTACAGGACAGATGAGTGTGTAGCCATATTCCCGCCAGTAATAATAAAAAGTAAAGTTTGCGTCAGTGACCATCGAAGGGTACATACAATTGTGCTAATATGACGGAATGTCCCACTCATAAGGTGTATGACATCAAAACATTCATTAAGTGTAGCACTATGTTTGTTGTGTAATGTTTGTCTTGTTCCTGTGGTTGCTTTAACAGAGACAACTGAAAGACTGAGTCTCTGAGCATAAGTATGCAACCAGAGAAGATAAGTACTTTTATAAAGTACAGCAATCTAAAAAGCCTTTTGGTTAAAGGCCTGGAAACCAATACAAAGAACATTCGAGGTGGAGATCGACTGAAGAGACTTTTTATAGACACCAAATGCAGGCCACAGCTGATTTCTGATTGTTCTCATTATATTTTTCTTATTATCCTTTTCTTCCTTCTACACATTTTGTAGAGCCGTCTAGTCGTCATATCTTTCACTTGTCCCCTGTGAGTTTATTGGCTTCTTGTTTCGGGTTACCCAGCTCTATCTTAACAATATAAAGTCTATGTTCGTAGAACTTGACATGATATAGACATCTGATTTAATGCTTTTTACCTTTTTGCCTGAAGAGGGCCTCATTATATTCAATGTTTTATTTTCCAGGGCCCTGCTGGAACAAGAGGACCAGAGGGACGTCAGGGAGAGAAGGGAACTAAGGTGAGTCCAGAGCTTTTTAGAACCGTTTTCAGCTCCCTGTCAAAGATTAAAGGCGTGGCAAACAATACTAAAGTGCTATGACTCTACCTTTTTGACATGAGATCACTGTCTCACTTCCTGGTGATGATACTTTCCATCAGTGATTCCAGGATAAATGACTAACTCTGCTTTTATTCTGAAAATCATTTACATGTCTTTGATATGTGATTTATTTAACCAAACTTCTCTTCTCGTCTTCTTTTATTCGGCAATTGTGATACATAACGTTTACTGATCCGTAACGGATGGAATAACTTTTAAAAACATGTTTAATCATGTTTCTCGTCATCATCATTTACAGGGAGACACGGGTTCTGTCGGCCCCCCAGGAAAGACCGGCCCCGTCGGCCCCCAGGGTCAACCAGGAAAACCAGGAACAGAAGGCCTCAGAGGACTCCCAGGATCAGTGGTCAGTGAAGATTTTCATGTATTTGTTCATTTGACTACTAGGCGATGCACTATTTCAGGAGGGACACGTGATATTCATGTCTACACTATTCGTTGGATGGGGTGTTGGACGGCCTGCTAAATGTTTTGCTTACCGTGTTTCAGGGGGAGCAAGGATCTCCAGGACTTGCTGGACAGAAAGGACCACCTGGACCTATTGTAAGATGACAATGACGTTTTACTTGCATGTGTACATCTACTCTGACATCTAGTTAGTTTTGTTCAAACTGTAGTCTGCACAACCTACTGTCATCTCACTCAATCCTCCTACTTTCCTCTTCCTGTCTCCCATCCTCTCTCTCTCTCTCTCTCTCTCTCTCTCTCTCTCTCTCTCTCTCTC
>NW_022280087.1:1201543-1204836 GCF_004355925.1 Anarrhichthys ocellatus | reverse complement strand
TCTCTCTCTCTCTCTCTCTCTCTCTCTCTCTCTCTCTCTCTCTCTCTATCTATCTCTCTATCTCTATCTCTCTATCGATCTATCTCCTGTTCTTCATGTTTCTCGTCCCCACCACTGCCTCCTTCCCGTCTCCCTCTCCTTTCTTGTCTTCTCCTGCAGGGACCTCCTGGTTTGCCTGGTCTGGGTGGAGACCCCGGTGGTAAGGGAGAGAAGGGACATCCGGGTCTTCTCGGTCTCATTGGGGGCCCAGGAGAGCAGGGAGAGAAGGGAGACAGAGGTTTGCCTGGGCCTCATGGATCCTCTGGATCAAAAGGAGAGTCTGTAAGTCTGACCTCTTCCACCATCACTCACAGTCATGTCATCCTATGTAAACTATTCTCATGTATGACATGTATCATGTTGCTTTACAGGGAATGTATGGAGGCACCGGACCCATCGGTCCTTCTGGTCCTCCTGGTCTGCCTGTGAGTGCCATTTTATCACATCATCACCGTATCACTTTTTTATATTCCTCCTGGCTCAGTTCCCAAGATGTTATTAAGTACCATAGTAATGTTCACCATCAATAAACTAAAGCCTCATATCTCTTACAGGGTCCTCAAGGTATCAAGGGAGCTAAGGGCTCTTCTGTGAGTATACCTTAAGAGTGTTTGTACCAAAATGAATGAATGAAATGCATCAGCTTGGGTCTGATGCGGTTGTGCTTCTTGGATCTTTCCTCTCGGTGCTGTGTTTAGGGTGGATCTGGTCCAAAGGGAGAAAAAGGTGTACAGGGACCTGCTGGACCTCCTGTAAGTACTTCACTGGTTTCTAAGTTGCGCTCACTTCCTGCACCTCACTGTCGATTGTCAGTTCATTGGTGAAAACGTAAACATGCTTCCCAGGGCCCACCAGGCGAGGTCATTCAGCCCCTGCCCATCCAGAGGAGTCCCAAGTCAAAACGTTCCATCGACGCCAGCCAACTGCTCCCCGACACCGACATGCCCGCATCTGACGCCGCTGGCACTGAGTTCCTGATGGGCACTGAAGGCATGGAGGAGATCTTCGGCTCTCTCAACTCACTGCGACAGGAGATCGAGACTATGCGTTTCCCTCTCGGCACCCAGAACAGCCCTGCACGCACCTGCCAAGACCTGCACCTCAGCCAGCCGGAGCTCAAAAACGGTAAGGGAATCGACCCAAATATGTAGCTGCCACCTGCTCAGAGTTCTGCTCCCTCCATTAGGTTTTCCACCTTGTTTCGTCTCTGTCGCCCTCTGCAGGAGAGTACTGGATTGACCCTAACCAGGGCTGCTCCAGAGACTCCTTCAAGGTCTTCTGTAATTTCACCAGCGGAGCAGAAACCTGCCTGTACCCCAGCAAGAGCATCAACACGGTCAGTCCACCAAATCAGCAACACTGTAACATCTCCTTAAAAGTTAAGAAAAGTGTTAGAAATGATGCAGATGGGACTAATCAGTGTTGGTGGAGGTTTACGGTCTCTGATTGCCCTCTTTCTAGAAATTAATTTCATAATGCATCTGCATATTTGGGGCTAGGGGAGCTGGTCTCTTTGAGTCTTTGAATAAAAAAAAGACTGAAAGAGTTGGAGGAAGGTTGTCTGAGCGGTTTGCCCGATAAAATCTGATGACCTGAGTCTTATATGTTGGTATGCTCATGCTGTGACCTGACATTTGATTGACTGTAGATGTTATTTGTTGTCTGAAACTGTATTAATGTGCTGCTGCTGTCTTGGCCAGGACACTCTTAAAAAAGGAGATATTTAATCTCAGTTCCTGGCTAAATACATTTTGAATAAGACAAAATTCAAAAAAAAAAAAAAAAAGTAATGTAATGTGCTATAACGGCTCAGAAAAAACCCAGGTTGGTGTTTTCCCACACAAGCTGTACTTATTTATTTGTCCAAAAATGAAAACTAAACTAATATGTGTCGTGTGTAATGTTCTTGTGGCAGGTGAAGATGAGTTCCTGGGACAACGAGACTCCAGGATCCTGGTACAGCCAGTTCAGCACTGGTAGTAAGGTTAGTAATCCTCTGTGACATGAAGAGCTGTGAAACCTTGTGTTTTAGTTAATAGTCTAGCTCTTAACTTTACTAAATGACCCTTTATTTAGTTTTCACCATGTATTTCCTCTTTCTGACTCCACTCATTTTCTCTTCTCGCCCCTTTTCCCTTCATCCCTTTCCCTCTCTGTGCATTCCCTCCATTTGATCTTCCACCTTTTCTCCTCTTTTACCCTCTTGTCCTTCCTCCAAATCCCATTTTATTACCTCCTCTTCTCACTCCTCCTCCTCCTCCCAGTTCTCCTATGTGGACTCTACCGGTGAGCCTGTGGGCGTGGTCCAGCTGGGCTTCCTGCGTCTCCTCAGCGTCCAGGCCCGCCAGAACCTCACCTACCACTGCCACCGCTCAGTGGCCTGGGCCGACCGGAGCGCCAAGAACAACTACAACAGGGCGCTGCACCTCCAGGGGGCCAACGACGAGAAGCTGAGCTACGAGACCAACCCTTACATCAAGGCCTTGGTCGACGGCTGCTCTGTGAGTTCACACACACATACACGGATTTAGTTTGAGACCACTATAAGGATAATAATGATCAACTTTATTCATGCTTTACATGCACTAGCAGGCATAACACATCCGACATCCAGCCAGTGAAGCCAACACATTCAGTCTGTCCTTCTTCTTGTCCTATCCAGTTAAACTGACAAGAACAAAATGGTCCGTTTCATGGAGAGCCTTTAGATAGAGCCAGAGTGTTCCTCACCTTCCTCTGCAGCCAGTCAACCTGCTATAGATATTTACTGATTAACATTTCACAATGAATATGTTGTCTGCTCACACTCTGACATCACATATTATATTACCAAATATTACCAAAAAATAACGCTGTCTCCCCTTTTGCTGCAAATCCCAAGAGAAACCACACCACTGTAACTTCAAATGCTCACTCTGTGCTTCCACAGCTATGTTGTTGTCACTGAAAGACATTTATCATTTACCAGCGTACAGGATGAAATGAAGTATTTAGCTTAACTTAAGACTCTTGAGAATTTTCTTTTGATCTACTGTCTTGTTGGACGAATCATCTTAAAATAGTAGTGCCACACAGGAAGATCTGTTTTCACTTGTTTTGAATGGGAAAGATGAATGATAATCCAAAGGGAAGTGCATCAGTTGTGAATTCTAACTCTCTTTCCAAGGTGTTTTTAATTTGCCATGTTGTGATGCAGAGTTTAAAGATGCTGACACTCTCTCTGTCTCTCTCTCTCTCTCTCTCTCTCTCTCTCT
>NW_022280087.1:1197251-1201533 GCF_004355925.1 Anarrhichthys ocellatus | reverse complement strand
TCTCTCTCTCTCTCTCTCTCTCTCTCTCTCTCTGTCTCTCTCTGCAGTACCGTAAGGGCTTCGACAGGACAGTCCTGGAGATCAACACACCACAGGTGGAGCATCTTCCTCTGCTGGATATCAAGGTGTCAGACTTTGGGGAGAGCAACCAGCAGTTTGGCTTTGAAGTGGGACCTGTCTGTTTCCAAGGCTAAAACACACACACACACATCCACGCATCATGCAAAGAAACAACACGTGCAGATACTCACACAAACACACATGCACTTAGAGACACACTTATATATAAGAAACATACACGCCCAGTAATTTGTAAATTAACTTGTAAATTATATGAAACACACACACACACATTTACACTGAGGTGCTTTTGCGAGACAAACACTCACTCTCAAGCACGTGCCTGGGGAAAGCGACATCCTCCCAACAATTAATGGACGTCAAAAAAAAAAAAAAAAGTAAAGAGGACAGAAATACAAAAAAAAAACTTGCGGAGCGGAGACCATCGTTTGGGCGCACGACCGCGAGGAAGGAAGAAAAAACCAGGAGAGAGTGTTCTTCGGAATAAAACAGTGTTTTCTGTACCAGCAGCGAAAGGGGCCGGCCTGGGGAAGAGGGCACGCCGGCAACCTGAGGCCTGAAGCCCCCCCCCCCCCCTCCTCTCCCCCCCCCTCACTTCTTCTCAAAAATAGGTCACACTTGGACACTATTTCCACTTCTTTGGATCCCAAGTTCACACTGCGAGCAACGTGGTTGACAGTCACTCTTATAAGAGGTGCAAGAGGCTCCTATGCAGCTGTCTGCATCGAGGATGTTGAGCAGTTAAACGGTGTGTTTGCTCCGCTGCTTTGGCGATTAAACCTGAAGTCATTCAGATGAAAAGTTGTCAGTCATGTTGTTCACATTTAAAACACAGAGCTCTCAGCTGCGTCCTTTTTTGCCTTGTCTTGCTGCCTCTTTGTAATCTTCTCTTCATGACCGCCTTGCAGAGTCCAACAATGTGATTAACAGCTGAAACGGATGATAAAAAGATTCTCCCTGGTGTCATGCAGCGAGGTTAAAGGAGTCCAGTGTGACGCAGGATTCATTCTTTCTGTAAACTAGATCACCTCTCCTCAGCCCTGAGAGCAGACTGAACCAAACCTGCTGCATGCAGTGAGGCAGGATAGAAGATCCCAGATCAGTGAATTTAAAAGCCATTACTTTTGTAAACTGTGCTGAACTTGACGCGGTTGTACTTGCATGTTACTGGTGCCTTTTAAAAGGGCTGATGCTTCTTCTTCAGATCCTAGATCAGCCTACCAGGGTCGCTACCACGCACCAGTCCAGTATTTGCTGAGTCACCTTCTGGGTACTTTGACTGTTGTTTTACATCCAGAATACATTTTCTGATTTCGCATCCCAGCGCTGAACATCGTCAGGGTTTAAACATGTATATGAGATTCAAAGTTGCCTCCTCCTTTCTCCATACAGCGGTTAATAAAACGCATGCTTTACTGAAGGAAACTGTGTGGCAAGGTGCTAATTATACCAAAGCATGAAACCTTTAGTATAATTGAGTCCTTCATTTTCTTTAGTCTATTTTACAATTTCATGAAGCTTTTTACTGGGGAAAATGTGCATTACATTCCATTTGTACAGAAATAGTGATATTCTATTGTATTTATTTAAAACAAACAGGGTGCTTTGAGATTGAATAATACACGGACCACCAAATATTCCAGTCAAATGTGGTATATTCCATTTGTATTTATTTCCTGTAGCTGACACTTGGAGGTGAAGTGAAGAGAGTGACTCACATGTTAACAGCCAGCCTGAGTGATGGTGCTCCTGTTCACACCCTGTCCAAACTCCTTTTGTAGAACCAAAGAATCTGTGGCCATATCTTATTGTAATATCCCCTCTTAGTGTTTTCAACAACTGTACTGTGCTGTTCAATGTTGCTTCCTCTGTAATGATTAAATGGTGACTCTCCAGTTCTGTCACATTTCCTTGTCGTTGTTTTGGTTTTTAGGCTCGGGTTAATGCTTCACTGAAACAGTTTGCTGACTCAGCCCCTGCATTGATCTACTGAGGTGCTACAAACTGTGACACACGACCCTCTTCTGACTTTTTATGTGAGACCACGGCGGGCAGGAGACGGGATGTCAGAGGGAGGAGACAGCTGTCAGCCACCAGGGGATTAAAAGGGATAAATATGATTATTGTTTGTAAGTACAACGTGGCTATGGGGTGAGATCATACGAGGGTTCTGGTTTTATTTGTTTGTTTTTTTATTGTTTGTCTTTTTTATTTTGATTGTTACTATAGCAGGGAAACGGGGGCAGCGTGGCTAAACCTAAAAATTAAAAAATCTGACCTTGAGATTCTCCAGAGTGAATGACCTCTAATATTTGTCTGCTTTTATTGTGTTGAAGGCAAACGTTTCAACAAAAAAACAAAAAATATGGTGCTGAAAAGAGAAAAAAGTATTATTTTATAATGTGTGTAAGTAATTTTTTTTTAAATAATTGTCTCTGTAATATATAATCTTTTAAAAAGAGCTGCTCGACTCTTGTTTTTCTTCAAAACCCATCAGTAGTCATTTGACCAGGTAGACAGACAGACAGGACACACCTCCTTATGTATTTATATGGTTTCATGGGAATCACACTTCTAGTTTAGTCAAAGGTAATGCCGGTAGATATTTTGATAGTTATCTCGTCATTAATCTTGTGTTATTGCAGCTGTAGGAAGTGAAGGCGAGGCCTGTTGATGCTGCTTCTTACAGTGAGACACCAACAGTGTTAGCTGCTAGCATGCTAGCAATGTCACTGTAGAGATTCATATGCAGTGGGTTTAACCATACGGGAATTATTGGGCTAAATTGGTTCTAAAGGATGACTTATTATATAATACTTAAAATGGCATAAGTATAGTATTAAATGTATCTTTTCTATTTATTTTTACTTTTTAACCTGCCTGGTTAAATTATTTGTTTGTTTTATTTTTACCGTGAATTTCCGGTTGTTTTTTTGCCATTTCTGCACAGAAATTGTTATTATTAATATACAGTGTGAGGACGCAGTTATGAACTATAGGCACAAATCCTCAAATCCTGTTTTTCAGACACCTGTACCCGAGGTAAAACAAAATAATAATTGTGATGATATTTGTAACAACAAATATTTATACTGCAAAAAGTGAAGAAATTGATCAATATATTGACTCACCCAAAGGAGAAAAAGTGGAGTATAAAACCACTTGAGAGCCATGTGAATATTATTATTATAATAGTGTTTTTAAAGGAAAGCTACTTTAACTTAGAGAGTTACCTTAGCTTATCAATATACAAATGGACAAAAGGAAGTGGCAACATTATGAGTGTGAATGTGTGTGTACATATACTGTATATGTATATATCATAATTATCATAATCATAATTATATGTGTGTGTATATACTGTATATCAGTCGTAGTATAGTAACATATGGCATAAATAAGTCATAGTATGGTTTGTCGTTAAAAAAAGGACATTGTCATAAACAATTATAAAAAATGTTTTAATGTTATAGTGTATTATGCAATGAAAAGATAACAATAAAGTAGGCCATAAAAAAGATACAGTATATCATAAAAAAGTCATAGTAACTATACCATGCCATTCAAAATTTATTTCATGAATAATATAAAAATGGCATAGTATAGTATGCCATGAAGTTATAAAAAAATAAATGATTATATTATATATACTATTACAATATCATTGAAATATCATAGTATAGTTTGCCATTAAAATGTCATAAAAGATGTCATAATATAGTATCTCATGAAAATAGTACAGTATGCCGTTAAACAAATAAAACATAGTATGTCCTGAAAAAAGACATGTGAAATGTCTTTTTTCAGGACATTTCAATGATATTACATATCATTGAAATTATATAGTATGTCATAAAATGACAGAAGAATGTTGTCATGAAAAATGGCATAAAATAGTAGTCCATTCAAAATGAATCATAAACATTATCATAGTATGCCATTATTAACATTATTAACAATGCCATCAAACAACAATAATATGACACGTCATTAATGTATTAATGATGTCACAGTACAGTTAGATGAAGTCATCCAGTCTCCTGCTCCTCCACCTCTCTGTCTTTTCTCTGAGAACCAACAAAGAAGACAAATGAGCTCCAGATGCTGTGATGTCAGCTGCAGACATCAGAGACAAGGATCCTCTCAGATCATTGAGAAAAGTTCACATCATTTCCATTATGAATATCTATCAGATGAGAAT
>NW_022280087.1:1163448-1192251 GCF_004355925.1 Anarrhichthys ocellatus | reverse complement strand
TGTGTGTGTGTGTGTGTGTGTGTGTGTGTGTGTGTGTATGTGTCTGTTGCATCACTCTTCTCACCTGCTGAGCTCTTTGGCAGCCGTCCTGGTTAAACCCTCCACTCCTGCTTTAGAGGCGGCGTAGTTTGCCTGTCCGATGTTTCCCACCTACCAACGTTAACCACACACACACCAGGAAACACAATCAGTCCTGTTCCACTGGAGATCTTCATGAAGCAGTCAAAGTTCAAATCACACAGCAGATACTCTCACAGAGGACTGAACAACTCATGTGTGTCTCTGGCTTCATATTGTTTTTTAGAATAAAGCTCTAGATGGATTTCTGTGTGTATTCGTGGATCTTGTGCTTTGGGAAACGTTGATTAGAAAGCTAAAGGAAACATTCCTGTTCAACACGTTTTAAATGACGAACTATCCATTGTATTTCCATCTGTTTTGGGGTTTGACTGCTTCTATTTGGTCCCTTTGGACTCCACTGAAGAGAAGCTCTTGGTGAACTAAAGACAGGTCCAGGATGAAAATACTGCCGACTTCATCCTTTAACAGTTGTGGACAATCCCACCATCACACATATAGTCGTGCCTTTCTGGATACGAACTTTAGCTTCAGCTAAATATGTAAAGTGTAAAGCAGAGACCTTTCCCACGATGCTGCCCACGGTAACGATGGATCCCTTGGGTGCTCCACAGGCCACCAGAGCCTGAGCCACAGCCTGAAGGACCAGGAAGGAACCCTGGGAGACGCAGGAGGAGAGAGGACTGAATAAATCTCTTCACTGTGTTCTGTTCTCTGCTCTTCATCTCAAACACAGAAAGACGGAGACGCAGGGCCGTCTGATGATGAACAGACTTCATGAATATGTTAAAATAATGTAAGACGAAGCAGAGAGGATCATGAAGAGGTCTGTCTGATCCAGATGTTGCATTAATATGAATTATGGGAGCTAGTTAACGCTGTGTGGATCAGTTTCTAATCAAAGACAACAGAGTATACGAGTTATTTCCAGTTGTTATCACAAAGCTGCCTCGTGTTGTTCTGAGCTGCAGTGATGGAATAAGAGAGTAAAAGCATCAAGACTGACGGGAGGAAACGTAGAAACATTCAAATGCAGCTTTCGTTCTTATATTTCATCTTTAAAACTGTGGCTGCGTTCATAAAGATTTGACTGACAGATACTAATATCTGTTGCTCTTTACTACTTGTCACTTTATTCTGAAAGTCACTGCTTTAGTTCCTGTCAGGATCCTGAAGGAAGGACGACTGCATGTTCCAGTGAGCTGATTGGTCAGTGGTTAACCTGCAGCGTAGGTTACCATGGTGATCCATCCCAGCTTAAAAGCCAGAGTTGAGCTGAAAGACAGCCGGGTAACTCCCTCAGCTCCTCTCTAAGCGTGGCGGTTCAGGCTCCAGGTGTCATGGCCGCCTACCTTCAGGTTGACCTGGACGACTTTGTCAAACTGATCCTCCTCCATGTTGAGCAGGAAGTCGTCCTGGGTGATGCCTGCTGCGTTCACACACACCGAGGGAGGCTGGAAGTACCGAGTCTGCAGAGGGAGAGGAGGACATTCACTGTCAGAGGAAAGAAAGCAGCAACAGTCCCTGCTGCCTTAAAGAGATGAGAGCAGAGCGCTTGTTTCCCAGGAAATGTGTCAGATTCAGACGTTAATGTGTATTTTTTACTCCCTGATTTGAACGTCTTCCAGGCTTTTGCCTCACAAGAGTATAGGGGATTGTCAATTTGTCAAAACAGCTTCAATAACAAAATTAACTGTTTGATGAATAAATCTGTGTAATATAATCTCTGCTTCCATTCCTCTGATGTGTGTTTATGTTACATCTTTCATCCTTAATGTTTCTGAGTAAATGTAATACACCAGGCTGAACACACGTGCCGTCCTCTTTCTTGACTTTTTTACATCTCCATGCTTCCACTGGTAACCCCGTGTTTAACGTCATATTGCTATGAATTGTGGGTAATTATCTTGGGCAAAGTCTGCAAAAAATGCAGTTTTGCGTAAAAGTGTTCATAAAGGGCTCAAAATGTCTGAGAGAGCCTTCATACACGCGATGATCTGACAGTGGGTCAGTCCTACACCATCACGGACTGTTGGCACATGTAGTAACGTGGTGTGACCACAGGGTGGCAGTCTACAGCTAGCACTGCTCTCTTGTAACAAAGCTACCAACATGTAGCTATCGATATTTTCGGTTCCCAAGTCTCCTATTGCAAAACAACAAGTAAATAAATAACGTCCTGTGGCAGCTTCCTGTTTCCATGGAGCAGATGATAAACTACATCCTGTGAATCGCAGTCATGACACTTTTGGAGCAGAGTTTGAGCTAAAAATAAATAAATAAATAAAAAACTGTTCACAACAAATATTCACACATCAAGTGTATTTTTTCTTAACCGGGTGATTAGACTAGTTCATCATAATTACAAACGTAACGACACTAAGTAGTCATGTGTGACTGAATAGATGTCAGCTTTTTCTATTTGATCATTTTAGGAGTTGTGAAGATAAAGAAAACGTATACCGTAGAGCAGGGATTCACAAAGTGTGGTGCGCGCACCCCTGGGGGTGCGCGAGAGGAAAAATGTAATGGTGGTCTAATGGTGCAGTCCTGTCTCCTAAAAATTACGTTCCCCCAAAACTAAAATGCATTCTCAATTACGTTTGACCATAAACGTATTTTCTCCCTGATTACGTTTGTGTTTGACGTAAATACGTTTCTCATCAACATATCTTTGCCATACTCTAGTCTTTATTATTTTTTGTGATCTGCCTCGCCTCTACCCCCGCCACCCACAAGGTGTTGACCCGCGGCCTGTTCCGAGGGCTGACAGACCTGACGATGGGGTGCCTCACGGCGGGGGCGGCTGGAGACCTCGCGTCCGGCGCCAACGGGTGAGCGCCCGCCACTCGGAACCATAAAACCAAGTCCCGGATTTCACCCGGGGGACATTCTGGAGGTATTGTGGCCGGGTGATGTGCCTCGTTGCTGGGGAGGTATGAGCCGAGAGTGGCGGGGTGTTATGGAGGTATATTTTATTTATTTGTATCCAACCCTAACCATAACTTCCACTAGGAAGCCACGTCCCCACCCAAACCTAACCCTTAAGAGAGTCACGGTTCCCGGATTTTACACGCGGGCCTTTGTGGAGGTATTGTAGCCGCGTATTGTTCCTCGTTGCTCGGCCTGGATGAGCGCGTTTCTGCTGGAGACAGGCGGGGTGTTTTGGTGGTATCTCGGCCGACAACTCGGGTGTTGTTCCCGTGCGTGGATGAGCGCATTTCTGCCGGAGACAGGCGGCGTGTTGTGGTAGTATTCTGACCGCGTAATAGGGAGAGGAAAAAAATGTTAAAGTGTTAAAATGTTGATTACAAACGTATTTGTAATAAGTCAATGTAATAAGTCAAACACAAACGTAATCAGGGAGAAAATACGTTTTTGGTCAAATGTAATTGAGAATGCATTTTAGTTTTGGGGGAACGTCATTTTTAGGAGACAGTGCAGTGAGGTTCTGGCTAACATTGGGTCTACAAAACACGCACTACGGGCTTCATATCTGGTCAGTTACAGAATAGCAAGAAAGGGGCTACCGCACACAATCGCCGAAGACGTGTGCTTGCCAGCTGCCAAAGAGATGGTGGAATGTATGATGGAGAGAGAGAAGCAAACAAGTTGGACATGATCCCGGTGTCCAACAACACTGTTTCGCGCAGCATCGATGCTTTGTCCGAAGACATCCGGGCTACATTAGTCGGTCGCGTGAAGAAGAGTGAGTTCTACTCTCTGCAAGTAGACGAGTCTACACATGTGGCCAATATGGCCAATCTTCTGGTGTACGTCCGTTACCTTTTCGAAGTCACGGGGCAGGAAGATTTTTTGTCTTTTTTGTGTTTTGTATCTTGTAAACAAACGCCACGCGCGAGCAAACTGTTCTCTCATTGGTCCGATTTTTATGCGGCTATAAATAGGCTCTGTTGCTTTTTTTTTTTAAAGTGTGGGGGATTGGGGGTGCGTGAACCCGGTCGGGATGTAGAAGGGGGTGCGTGGCCTAAAAAGTTTGGGATCTTTTTTATATGTGGTGTTAAAATGTGATATTTTCTAAAGAGGAAAATAAAAAAGGTCACTTTGGCCACTGAGCTGGTCTGGATCTTAATTACTGTCTGTTGGAAAAGCACATGTTAATACATGTTAATACATTTTGCAACAGCAGGGGTCACTGTTTTCAAAGGTTTATCATCTCGAGTCATGTCAAACATTCTCATCCTCAGACTTGCATGACTTCAGTAAGTTCCTAAAATGACATATCTGTAAATAAAATGTCCCCCAGTCAGTGAAAAGAGGAACTTGTCTCACTTTATTTATGTACAGATGTTCAGAAGAAACAATGGAGTCAAGTACAGAGGCATTTAGATTCCTGACAAACCAGAAAAGTAAGACTGATAACTGGAGTAATTCGGTTTACAACTGAAGCCACAAAAAAATAAAAAGCAGCTCGACTGAAGGAAAAACAAAAACATGCTCGAAGATTGAGACTATAAAATATGTACACTTCTACAATCCTGACAGTTAACCTGTGCATCATTTATACAGTAGACTTCAATTGAAAAGTTACTTTCAGTATTGTGAAAAAAACCTTCAAATTCCTTCTCAATAAATAATCACTGTCAAACATACAATATTCCAATCTCAAGCCACAGGCGATTTTAAAAGAACAAGATAGACACACAGCCGTACCTAAATCACTAGATGGTTTAGTACTCCAGATAAAGTGCACTTATCACTCACTACAGTAAACCAGGTTTAGTCTGAGCTGGCTGCTGGATCTCTAGATTGAAAAAGACACTTTCACGTCTTCACAAGCCGCTTTGCTTTTAACCTGACCAACCAGGCATCCCCCACACAAAGTTAACTTTTAGACAAAACTCAAGTTATTACAGAGAATAAAAATTTAAGCTGCCAGATCTCAAAGGCCAAATTGTAATAAAGACAAAGCAGTTCTGCTTTTTGTGACACCATGGTGTTAAGAAGTGATGGCCCATGGGAAAGTCCACCCAAAACGCTTCAACAACTTGAATCAAATATCAATGTCAGAACCAGAAAAAACTTTTTGCAAACTGAATCTGAACACCAGAAGAAATCAGAAGAACCGAGAAGTTATTTGGGCACAGGTGAGTGGACAAGACACGTCCTCACAATTTATTAGCAGATTGGTCAGAATAAGAAAAAAAGCAACACGTTTACAGAGAAATTGAAATGGATGAAAAAAGAAAAAACATGACGGCACACATGGGAACAGATCAACGTTTGTATAAACTGATGTGGAACGAGGTCACATGTCTGTACAGTGGCCAACCCTTTCAAACAAGTACATGAGTACACAAGGATGCAGTAAAGTAGTATGCAGATGTTCGTCAGCTCCTCTGTATTGCATGCATTCTACTGAACCAAGGTGCTTCTGCGTGCAGACTGATTTTCAACGCCTGCGTCAAAACTATGAGGATTTCACACTCGCACATGCAGACACGTACGTGACACATTCATACGTTCACATTCTCTCATGCGTTTGCCTCTACCCTCTTTATCACTCCAGAAAAAAAAAAAACTAGACAAGAACTAAAACAACTCCGCCCGCACCCGTTTCCCAGAATGAGGGAATAAATTACTCCATAAAATGCTTCTTTATAAAAGAAAAATAGATTTATATAACTGTACACCTTATCTATACAGCATAAAGACAGAGCACAGGAAGAAGGGAAATTATCTCCAGAAATAAGATTCTGGCTCTAGCACCCATATCCCTCCAACGCATGCGTCGCTCTTCTCCCGTGTTGGCAGGAGATGGAGCGTCCCTCGCTCTGCCCAGCAAGGCCGGCTCTACAGAGAACGGCAGGACTCCAGTCTCCTCCTTCCATCCCTGCTCAGCGCTTCTGTGTCCAGGACAGGATTGGATGAATGGGCCGAGCGTAGGGAGCCCATCTCTCTCTCTCTTGGTTTCACACTGGTTGAGTCGGACCAGTTCTGTCTAGTGCTGGTCTCGTCTGATCCGTCCCGCGGCTCCGTCGCCGGTAGCTCTACTGCAGTTCAGTCCACTCGGTGGGAAGTGAAACACCCAGGGTCCCTCACGTGACCCTTTTAATGTGGAAACACCATCTGCCTCTCAGCCAGAGTCTGAGTCGCTTGTGTCTGAAGATGACGAGGAAGAAGACGATGAAGAGGAGTCTGAGGAGGAGCTGCTGGCGCTGAGACGTGATGGCTGGGTGTGCTGCTCAGTTGCTGGTTTCTCTGCTGGAGTAAATATAAGAAAGCTGATTAAACCATCACAAACAGATGGTGCACTTATCTCATAACATTATAGATATTTTTATAAAGTGGTTCTTTAAGTACAACTGTTGACGATGTATACAATTTGGAAAAGTCTTATCAGAATATATATATATTTTTTATCATTAACACTTAATACTGAGTGATTTTCAGCCCCAACCACGTACTCCCTAAGACTGAAGTATGGAGGACTTACTTTTGGTCTTAGCAGGCTTCTTCCCAGAGTTGAGCTGACCACTGACGTCCATCAGCCTTCTCTCCAGCTCCATTTGCTTCTCCAGAGTGAGCTCCTCCCGAGATTTGCCAGCAATGTTGTTTTTACTTGCTGTATGGAAACACAAAAGTAACAATAGCCATAAGATGGATGTACTGCACTACCTCATCAACGGTCTACAAATCCTGAAGATGAAATTTTTAAGATAACATCAACATTCAATCCAAAGGTTCGATTATGGGCCTAAACCGGGAGATATTTCACGATCTCTTCAACTAACCGTATGGCTTACGAGGCTTCTTCCTCAGACATGTCATGACATATCTCTCGAGCTCCCGCAGCGTCGATGGCTTCAGGGTCTCAAAGTCTATCTCAATCTCCTCTGGGTTGGTGTCTCGGAGCGAGGGCTCACGGGACTGGATGATGTAAACGACGCGGCCCAGCTTCTCCCCGGGAAGCTTGTTGATGTCCAGGCTGAGTTGGCGCTTCTCATCGTACGACATGGGTGCCGTCTCCTCCTCTTCATCCGAGTCGTAATGACTCACTATGGGCTCGTGGACCGGCTGAGGCATGCTGAACGTCATGCCGCCCTTTTTGGTTCTGATGGGAGACAAGAGACAGGAGACAGGGAGACATGGTTAAGAGATGGTCCACTGGAACCCAGAAGTCATGTCAACACAAGAGCTTTAGAAACGCCAAGCAAACAGCATGGATGATGTACTTTTAACTTGTTTTACTACAAACTGATATTGATTTTACACAATAACAATTTTTATAGAAATCTTACAGCATGTAGCAATCTGTCTGTCCCTTTGAGTCATCTTTCACATGCCCTCAGGCAAACACAGCACGCACCACATACAGTACCAACAGTGTCCAACAGGTGGCAGGACTCACTTGCTCTTGTTGTTTTTCTTGCTCGGTGCCTTCTTGACCGGCACTCCAGGACCACCCGTCCCTCGGTTGCTCTTGGGTTTTGGAGTCTTGGTGATCTTGGGAGTCTTGGGCGGTCTAACAGGGGTCACTTCCTCCTCTATCTTCCGATGCTTCTCTTTTTCTACCTTTTTCTTCTTTTTCTTGTCCTTCTTCTCTTTCTTTTTCTTGGGTTTGACGATGGGGCCCTGTGAGAGTGCAGTGAGCTGCTCATGTACAGCTTTGAGCTGAAGGGAGAAAGAAAGACAGATGGGTGAATGGAATACCGAGGAAGGGATATTCAAGCAACAGCTCATGACAGGCCGTGGTATGCTGCGTTTATATCATAAGGGGACTTGGTTTCGTCGTTGCTCCTCTTTCTCGACTTTCTCCAGTCTGAGTTTCGATTGTCAATAGCTCCGGAGAGAGGTTCCACACAACTTGTGTCCACTTACAGCTAGAATCCCTCGTGTCAAGACTCTCATCGGATAGTTGTGTAATCTTGGTGTAATATAATAAAATGATATGCACTGGAGTACAAACCTGTTCCTGCAGCTCTGCCAGCCGGTTGGCCCTCTCCTCCTCAGAGTCAGAGCTAGGGCTGCTCTCGCTCTCCTCACTTTCACTGCTGACCTCACTCTCAGAGGACGATGAAGAGGAAGAGGAGGAAGAGGAGGAGCTAGGCGGTGCTGGAGGCTCGTCTGGCATCTTAGCAAAGCAGAACTCAAAGACGTCCTAAAAGGATTAAACAGTATGTGAGTGAACCAGATAAAAACAACAGTGATGATGTGAGGGATATGGACTATAGACTTCTATTATGCTTCTGCAAAAACTATAATTATTACTTCAATATAACTGGAATAAGTGCATTACCTGCAGTTTTCTGGCCATGCCCACCACATCATGATCGGGGGGGTTGTACTTGTAGCAGTTTGAGAACATCAGTCTAACATCAGCAGAGAACTGCTGAGCGTCACGATACTCTCTGCCATCCATCTTACGCTGAAGACAAAGAGAGGAGGAGAGGTTTAGGCTACACACTGTATTTGGGGGAAAACAATATGTGTGTGTGTGTGTGTGCATCCCTAGGGCAAATACCTTGATGGTGCTGAGGTCCATGGGCTGCTTAATGATGTCGTGGTAGTCGTGAAGCCCGAGCAACGAGGCATCGACGGGCTTGTAGAACGGCCAGGCGTACGCTGCATGCTTCTTTGACAGCAGCTCCTTCAGGACCCCGTTGCAGTAGCGGAGCTGAGGGTTGAGCTTGCTGCGGCGCACCGGCGGTGCAACCAAGGAATCTGGTAAATCCTTCTTTGGAGCTTTGATGGCTCGGCCACTCACTCCTCTCCGGCCCCCCGCTGCTTTGGTACCCATCATCACTGGTCCACAACCCATACCCATTCCCATGCCCATCCCCATGCCCATCCCCATGCCCATCCCCATGCCCTGGCTGAGGCTAAGGCCTTGGTTCATCCCCAGCGTGGAATTGTGGTCCACTCCGAGAGACGTGAGGGTGAGCGGGGAGTCGTGCCCACCGCCCATCCCCAGGCTGATGCCGCTGACGCCCATGGTGCTCATGATGGGCATGGCTACAGTGGTTGGGGTGGTTGTGTCTGCTTTCCTCTTTACACCTTTTTTCTGTGGATGAGGAGAATTCAATGAAGAGAGGGGATTAGTCTATGGGCTTCTTTACCGTTATTCAAAATAAAATCTGACTACACAAATACAACATGTCCAGTGGAATACGTTACCTTAGCGGTGGGCTGTGTGGGAGGCAGACCAGTAATGGCAGAGATGCTTTGTTCAGTTGTTAGAAGTGGGGGCAAGCTCTTGGTCATGTGTGACTGTGGGGGGGTAGAGAGGATGGAGTCGGGTGTTTCCGGCGTGGGGGGCGAGTATGCTGACTGGGATACAGCGGGGACCTGATGAGCTGTCGTCACTCCTCCGGTGACTGGGGGGGGGGGGGGGGCAAACATGTGCATTTAGGAAGATGACATGCTTGTACTGAATGTTGATGATTGCAGACTTGACATGTCTGGCTGTATTAGCCTGCTTGCAGCCAGCACTCGCTTGCATTACCTCTTCCTTTTCTGCCAGGTTTGGCTTGTTTGGTCCGCGGAGGGGGGGGGAGGCAGCTCCAGTTCCTCCTGGGGCATCTGCGCTACTTTCTGCAGGAAAGCCTTCTCCAGAGACTGAGCCATCAGTACTATGTCATCTGTAGGCTGCAGGAGGAGGACATTTGGGCAAAATTGTTACAACAGTAGACATCAAGTCTTATTCAAGTCAATAACACACTTATATAAATACAACAAATATAAAATGGTACAACTCCTCATTACATACATTTACAAAATGTAAACTACTTTCACACTTTCTTAAAATTGTGCATCTGAACCTTTCATGTTAAGGTAAATGGCTTCATATGATTGCCAGGAGATATGACTTTTATCACTTTGTATATTGTATATTTTGGGGACACGCACACGCGCGCACACACACACACACACACACACACACACACACACACACACACACACACACACACACACTCTTACCTTGTTATAAATGTAGCAGTTGGTAAACATGGTGTTGAAGTCCTGCATACACTCACTGGCACAGCGGTAGAAATTATTTTCTAGTCTCTTCTTAATAGATCCCATGTCCATGGGATTTTTGATGATCTTATGATAGTCCTGAAGGGAGACAGAGACACTTTCAGGGGCGTAAACAGTGGCCGCTACATTCCAAAACTACTTTTTGACCAATTATGCCATTAAAGGAAAAGACAAGCAAAAGTGGTCTGACGCCTTAGTGGCTAACAAATAGATTAAAAGCTGTACTATTGGCAAGTGGCTGGTGGGACTGGTGTCCCCACACAGGGGAAGAGTCCTTGGACTACTTAATTGTGAAGACACAAAACCTGACACAGTAGGGTGGCAACATGATACAATGGTGGATAGCATCTAGATGTTTTACGACCAACAGTGATGATGAACCATGACCTTTGCGTGTTGATATCTCATTATGTGGATAACCATGAGGTTGTTTCTATATATATATATATATATATATATATATATATATATATATATATATCAATAGTTGGTCACTACAAGTTATGTCCAATTGTCTTGTATTCTTACTCACAGGCAGGCTGAGCTTGGTGGCATCAACAGGTTCATGGAAGGGCCAGGCAAAGTGGTGCCTCCACAAAGACTTGAGCAGGACTTTCTGTAGGAACTGAAGTTGGTTGGTCATCCTGCCCTGTCGGTTGGGGTCTCTCACCAGGGGCTGTGGGGGTCCCGAAGGGGTCATATGACTGAGGGGGGGCATCCCAGGACTCTCAAAGCCCTCATAGAGCAGTGAAGGTTTTCGGATGCGTTTTCCAGCTGTGCCAGAACTCTGGTCCATCGTTGTGACTCCCATAATGCCAACCTCAACCCCGAGAAGGGAGCTGTAGAGAGCGATTGAAAGACCAATTAACTATGTGGCAGTTTGTCTTAGGTTGTTGAAGTCACGCCGAGAACGACATGTGGTTAGAAAATATAGTATATTTCTACAAGTCTCCCATGAAATGCTAAACACGGTTTGCCCTTCACCTTAACAAGACTGCCTGCATTAGCAAGAACTCAAATTGAGCCAATATTTGGAGTATGCTCCCATTAGTACTTCCATCATTAACAGTAACTCCATATACATGACATACATTGTATGCTATCAAACCTGATTCAACCTAATTGCTTAACTACACACTCACAAGAATACAGTATAGAGTAAATCACCGTTACAAGGCACACGGAGCCAGCCACGTTCTAGGCGTTACTGGACAAGCACACATTAGGCCGACTTGGAATTTACCCCCGCCAAATCAGCACTCCCGGTCCCAGGAGAACAGGCATGGCTTTCACTTCCTCCCCCATAAGTCCACCTCACACAGACAGAACCCCACCCCATTTCCACGAGGAAAAATTATCCTAAAAGGAACTGTACTATTTAGTCCCGTCATATTATTGTATTTAGTTTTTACGGGGAAAGGAAGCAAAACTCTACACAGAATAACTGAGGCCATCGGCCTTTAAAAATTCCATCACTGCTCTACCATTAATGCGGCTGTGCTAGCTTAGGTGAGCAGCAGAGGGAGTTCCTGGTGACTTCTCAGCAGCAGTTGGGTGGCCAGCTTTAACAGTCACATCCAGCATCTCTCCACAGTCACAGTCTGTTAAGCACCCTAACAAGATGGAGACTGGTGTCATACTAACCCTAATTTAGACTTCCCAGACTGCCGCCATCAGAAAACAGCATTCTTTCAACCACGTTCAAATTCTAATGCAATCCCCCGAGCCCCAGTTTACAGCCCATATTAACAACACTGAGCTGATAAAATCAGCACTTTCACATGTATAACCTCCACCCCGGCCCATTTATTACTACTAATCAGAATTGCTACAAATAGTCCAGGATGTCAGACACTGTGCTCAACAACATTTGACACCTGGCATCTGCTGAGGCTTGTACTTAAATATGCACCACTGCAATAACCAATTAAAGCATAACCCTCATCAAAACAATACCAGCACAGCTAACTTTGATGTCAGGGAATGTTAAGCGTCCACTACCCCCACTGTCGACAACATGAACTCACCACATCCATCTCCACTGGCCAACCGACACTTTGACTACAAAACAAAAGTTAGGCCCAAAGGGCAAACTGTAGTCTTCTGCTGGAAAATAATGTACTTAGTACCTCTTGATTTGTTTATACTGCCACTGTCCCCTTGCACCTTTATATCACAATAGGATGTCTGCACAATAAGAGCCTCTCTTTGACATTAAAGCAAATGGTGGTGGGTATTACCGAGTTGGAACCATGCTGTAAAATAGGTGCCCCTCAGAACAGGTTCAGTGCTTGTTTGTGCATGCATTTATCTAGAACTTGGGTTCCCCTGGCTTTTAGAGGATGTTTGCACCAATCAGTAGACTGAACACAAGTAGTGGCAAATTTAGCTTCCAGGGCAAAATAAATTGTTACATATTCATATTAAGTGTACAGACATGGCTAGAACCAAGCAATAGAAATAAATACTTACATTTTATTTGTTTTGGAAAGGCAATCTGTTTTGAATGATACAACTTTTGGAAACACATTTGACAGTTAGTGTACTTTATTATTTAAAAAGGAAAATAATCATGTACATAACATTAACAACACTAAACAAAAACATATTTTCATGTTAGCTGTAAATTGGATTAACAGATAACTATGAGTTAAGTTGGGTATGGGAGCTCAGAAAAAAGGGAAATTGATACTTAAGTAACAAACAATTGAACTAAATTAACAACCCACAATGAGTTGAGTTGCTAACGTTACCTCACTTGACTTAGTTGAGTGACATTGAGCTATGTAACCAGGCAACCAACACACATGGACCGCTAAATCCCTCGCGCTGTAACGTAAATGTAGCGTTGGTGTAACGTTGTACCAGTGATCACAACAACCCCCGCCCGTCACATGGCTACAATAACAACCGGCCGTTCCATGCAGAAATGGCGCTTTGAGAGCACACCTCAGCCTCCTCTGTTGTAACATAGCTTACCGTCGTCAACAATACGGTCTGGTTAGCCGCCAGTTATTATAATGACGTTACTAAAATATAGCTGTGCTGTTGACATACCTTATGTCAGGAATATTAACTCAGAGCGCAAGTTACATTACCACCATACAGACGAGAAGCGCAGGTCAAGCTACTGTTAAATCGAGGAAAAGCTTGCATCCGTGACGCTAATGCTAGCAATGCTAACTGCCAGGCAGCGGGAGAGAGCGGCCAGCGGCAAAGGCGCTCCGAAGATGGCGCCGGCGTAGTGCGAACAACAGTCGCAGCTCGTTACAGACCCAAAACACATTTAATTTCCTCAACATGAATTTCGTTGCTACTCATTTTTAACACCGCGATAGACTTCTTCCTGTGGCATATTCACTGTCCATTTCCTTCTCCCACTCGTATTACAGCAAACACAGGCTGCCAACACCGATATGTTGAATAAAACTCATGAGAAATATTTACAATATTCCCACTGATGGAAAGCTGAGAGTCGATTTTACCAGTATATACCTGTCAAGGAGCGGGTTAACTGCCATATCCATCAGGATGGATCCGGATTCTGTTTATAGCTAGACTCAGACCTGGATCCGTCTCTGTTCGTCAGCTTTCCGCTCCCCGCCACGGTAAACTCCTTTTAATCTGCTTCGTTGAAATGGCGACGATGCGACTACACCCTCGGCTTTATAGACCGAGCGTTAGTCCTATTGGATAGACTACTTCAGACTGTCCACACCCCCAGAGCTTCTATTCGCTGTTTAACATGTCCGTAAAAGTCACCACACCCCTCGATACAGAAACTTCACCGACAATCTTTTGGGCCAACCTCTTCGCGTGTTTTTGCTGTCGGTCAAGGAAATTGCACAATACTATTGGCCCAGCCTATTCAGCATTACAGATATGTGTCTGTAACTGGTTCCTCCATTTAATCCTGTACAAAACGCGAGGGCACCGAGTCGACCCCCCCTTCCTTATAATATTACATTACGTCAACGTGTGCAAAGCGACGGCGGGGATTGGTCAATAAGGTTCTAACGCGGGCTTCCAGGGTAAATATCAAGAAGCCCATTGGTTCTTTCACCGGATCACGTGTAACCCTCGAGAGCCTCACCCCACAAGCTCCCTTGCTTACCAGCATGTCCGCATTTCTGTCTTGCAGAAGAAGCTCACAGCCACCATCTTTAAGCACACTGACACAGAGTATATTAGTAGAAATATTAACAATATGTCTGGTAAAAACTAAAGCAAAACATACAAAACGCTACATCTTTCGCGTACAAACAAATTAATTAAGTAGCGTACGTCTGCAGCATAAAAAAGGCCACCATTTGAGAGCACAACGCCAATCCAGGCCTCCGTGGCTCACAAACGCCACACCAGTAACGTACAAGGGTAAAGTCCAATTCAATTGTAACTGCGAGTGTGTAAAACTATAAGTCTGGAGACCCTTTACTTCAGCGGAAAAAATGTCAGCGGGTCATGAGAACTCCAAACAATCATCCACTGAATGACACAGCAGTTTTCCTCACTGACCTCAGACTGCATCAGAGTAAATACTGCTTTAGCCCAGCTTAACTAACGTTAAATAAGACACTCGCACGGAAAACAAGTTAATTAAAAGTATTAGGAAATCGAAACGAAAATGAATCTTATGTTTAAAAATGCAAATACCATATTTAGCCTTACAACATTTATGAGAATACACCAAAACTACAAACTATAGAATTACAGTAGTAGTGAGTAGTAAATCTTCATACTCTTTTAAAAGCCACCGACACTATCCAGAAATCCAACAACCATACAAAATGGTTACCTAACCACATGCGCCCATCCCCCACACCAAGGTTACAAATCCCCCACAATGTCACTCTAATAAACGATGGAAGGTAACACTAGATCCTTACATTGATTACTACTAAAGTTTTTTAAAAACTTCGCGCTTTAAAAAAAAACGTAGTATACAGTTCAAAACGACATTTAAATGATCCAAAAGACAAATAAATAAATAATTCATAAGATATGAGATAAAAACCTTAAATTTAACATGAATACAAATGTTGACTGGTAAATCCCATAACAAAGCGAAACCGTTCTTCAAATATTCTTCTTGTCTTCCACCTCGATACTTTTTAACCAGCACATTTCCCTCAAACATGTCCGCCTTCTTCCCCATTCCCTGCGCTGGGTGGGGGAGGGGAGTCATGTGATGAGATCAGACTGAGCGCACTGTTTATCAAAACTTCGACACGTGGCATTCCGCCAAAACCGAAATAAAACGTATCCATTGCGTCTCCTTTGTCGCGAAACGTGCATCCAGATACACATCCGGTGCTTTTGGCAAAGCATAAGGCGCAGATTTGGGCATAAAGTTGGCAAAATATCCGAACAAAGAGCATACTTTCCGCTGGATTTGGTTGGCTCCCATTGGTCTTCCTTGACCACGTGACAAACGATTTAAGTATTACTTATTGTGCTGTTTCCTAAACTTCCTCTGCTGTAATCCGTGTGTGGTCGCAGTAATCCTTTACATCTCGTGTGCAGTTTCTCAGTTTGTTTCAAAAAGGGTTAGTAATGTCTGTTTTCTCCAGGTTACGATTGCTGTCGAGCTCAGTTGTGTTGCAACACAAAGCATTGCGCATGCGTCCCTACCATGAAGACACATCGCCAACGATGCGCTGGGAATGCTGAAGGCTGATCTAAGAGCAGTTTTTCTTAACACTCAAATGCGTAGATCCCGCATTTCAGCGCTCCCTGGAAAGGAGGTGGGATCCGGCCGCAGAACTGACGAGTGTTGGTTTCCAAATTAAAGCAGGAAGAAGAAGATGAAGTTTGTGTGCTTCATGCTTTTGAAAGAAATCTACTTTTTAGCATATGATAATTATATATACGATAATTATCTATCTACCTGGCAGGGGACTCAGAACCAGTTACAGTTGGTTGTAAACTGAATTGCCCTTGTTTTATATTGAATATTGAACATTATTTAATTGTGATTATGTATTTGTCATGCCAGGCTGTACTGCTATCCGGATGTTTTTTGTTTGGTTGTCTTTTAATATATTTCCAGGGTTGGTTTCAGCCATACTGCCAGTTCTGTATATAACACAAACATCTACACACATTTAAACTCTGTGTGTATAGATGAACAATATATGGAATACAGTAATATGGCAAAATGTAAAGTATTTCTGATGATACCTGAAAATTATTAATTTTACAGTTGAAGATCTTCTATCTGGGCATTGAGATATATTGTGTTTTTTTCTATTTTCTGTATTTCTAAAATCTGTTATAAAAAACTAAACCAAAAAAACCTTATGTATTGTGACTGTTCCCAAAACCCATAAAACGATTCCCACAAAATCAAAACGAATGGGTCAGCCTACCACTGCTGATCATTCACTGATGTGAAACTAGATCAAAAGCACAACATGCTGTGTTACAGGTTCTATGTGTCTGTGTTTTGTGGGGAAACAGGCTCTGACCTGAATATCCAGGAACAGCCATGTAGGCAGAGGAAGGGAGGGTTTGGTGATTACATCAGAATCAGCCTGCTCTGACTCATCAGTGTGCTCTCTCTCTCTCTCTCTCTCTCTCTCTCTCTCCCCCTGTCTCTGTTTTTGCAGCGAGTGGCTGCATCAGCCTGTCACATGATGACAATCGGTCCAGAAATGGTTGCCAAGGAAGCTCTCTCCTTCACCACTCCTCTGTCCTGAGTCATAGTTTCCAGAGTTTTGCAGATCTATACTGCAAACTGGTTCAGCGCTGACAGCCAAGCTCCAGGATCACAGATTGCTTTTGTGCTGTTTGCATATGGCTGGTCCCATTCTGTAAATCTAGTCCATTCACTTCCTCTCACTATGGCGGGCAAGCCTTCCTTCCAACAACAGTCTCTTTGTCAACAGATGCAAGTAGCAGTTTTCTGATACAGAAGAGCACTGTGCATCGAAGGAGTCCTATTGAGCAGCGTTGCTGCGCTGTCATCTCCTGAACGTCACATTCTCTATGAAGAATTGTCCATTCTGAGCGTGTCGCTCACACCTACACACTCACTATGTCAACAACAGTATACTCACATTATCTTTGTACATGGAATCACAGTATTTGGCTGCAGCGTGCTGATCTTTCCATTCCCACCTATTTTCATTTGCATCTCAGTGTGGTAAACACACCTGTGATGTTTGCCATTGGAAAAAAAAATCTTACAGCAGCTGTATGTGTTTTATTGACTTGATTTACTGTATTTGTTATATATTAGCGGCCCTACTTGTACCAAGCGAGGGCAGTATTAATGTAGTATTAATAGGCTATACACAATATCAGATTTTCACTACCTGATTATTGTGGCTAAAAGAATTCACTATAATGATATTATTGCGATATGTATAGAATATAAAAAAATTAACTAATAATGCATCAGTCAAATTCATCTTTAACTTTATGGTTAATAACTGTAAAAGCGTGATTTAAAAGGAGCTGGATTATTTACTTAATTTTATTATATGTGTATTATCACTGTAACATGATATCAGTATTTCATTTTTAAATATCACAGTTATCGTCATTACCGGTACATATTTCAAAATGTAAATATACAACGTTACATTACTGGATACCCTGATATAATGTGACAACACTAACAATATAAAGACAACAGGGCACCTCTCCCATACTGGTGTTTGTATTTTAGTAACACATTCATTGCTTCCTTCCACAAGGTGGACATTGCTGCCTGCTTGGGTTTGCATTTGCAGAACATTGACCATTTCCTGTGTAGCGCTATGAATCAGAGATGAGCAATTATGTGCCATAAAAAGCCTAAAATCTGCAACAGTGGGTTTATTTATGAATTTATTTGGATCCCCATTAGGCACCACCAAGGTAGAAATTACTCTTTCTGTGGTCTACACAAGTAAATATTACATCATAATACAAAACATATGTAATTAAAAATCCAAGGACAAGGGGAACAAAAGAAAAACCAGCAAACTACAAATAGCAACGATAGCAACAATACCAAGTACCTACACTATATCACAGTAGTCTGTCAAATATTTGATACAGCTTAAAAAAAAGACAGTAGTACGACTAAAAACAGCGTATATAGTGACTGAGTAAACACAATGAAATAAAAAACAAAAACAAGAAACTCCCTCATTAATTGATTGATCACAGACATTATGAAGCAAAAAAAAAGTAGATGAATATATTTTCAGTTAAAGTTGTCTATTGTTTATAGTATGGATTGATAACATGGTTGTGCTAGATCTGTACAAGGAAAATACATTTTACATTTACAGCATCACCTTTTTACTGCCCGGCTTTATTTAGAACCTTTTCTTCAGGCAACTAGAGATAAAGATCAGAGATGAATTTGAAAACCAAAGCTCATGGGCAGCGTGGTTCCAAGAAGGCAGGGTCCCAGTGTAGGAAAACAACAGCTGCTTAATTATGCAGGCATGCAAAATGAGTCGTAAAGGAGTAGGGACACTTCATTATCTACTCTGAAAAAATGGAACAGGAACTCTGAAGTGAGTGATTTCCATCTGAATGGAGGTGGACTTTCTCCTCCAGAAGGTTCACTTGATGAAGAGAGCAAATCTTTAAAATAGAAAAGTTAGAGAAAAAAACCCATTTCTAAAGGGATTGCATTTAGGCAACAACACCGAACAAACAGCTACAGGACAGGAAATGCTGAACAAAGATGATCACTGGCATGAAACCAGATTATCATGCTTCCTAATCCTATACGAGTAATCTCTATTGGAGCATATGTCTTTGAGCCTTTGTAGTTAGCAGTTAGAAGTGTGTGATGTTGTTGTTGTTTACTGTTTTTGGGGAAAATACTGCTTGACGTTTATACCAATATATGCCAACAATATCCACAATAGAACCAAAGAAAGAGGGACAGTGGAAGAATAGAAGGTAAGAATAAGAGTAAGAAAAGAGAGAGAGGGAGAGATCCGTGTGTGTGTGTGTGTGTGTGTGCGTGAGAGAGCCAGCCGAGCTCAGGTGTGAAATACTGGCTTGTCTCCAATAGAGCAGATCCTTAATAATAATAAAGCTCTAATATGTAATTATAACAAATCTCTTGTGCAATTGTCCACTTTTAGGAGTATATTTTACATTTGATATGTTGGTGTTTGATGTTTGAGATTGGAGTTGTGTACATCCATTAATCACATAAAATCAAATAAAAATTACAAGTCAGAGTCAGTACCATCTTTCTTGGGATGGATGTCAATATGACAAAATATGATCAAGTTGCACAGACCATGCTGTCATAGCCAATGACTGCATCAGGATTTAGCGAGTGTCAAATACTGCTTCAGAGAAAAAAAGATTATCACAGACCTTGTCCTGGAATCAAGAGTGCTTTTAATTAGAGATGATCTTGTGATTGGAGATTAGTCCTAATTAGTTATAGCCTGAGGAAAGAACATCTGGCCAGCTGGTAAAGATTAGGGGTTCAATTGTACCGACTTGTCTAATATGTTCCTATGAGAATACTAAAAAAAACGCTATTTCCATTTTGAGCAGAAGCCATTTGTGTAAGATCTAATATTCAGTCACGTACCAGGATCCTCTACTTTTTGGTGTGCCAAACTCCAGGTTAGCTTTGAGGTTGTAACCTGGAGTATGTTGTGTTATGTCGCCATCTGGTGGCCACTCAGCTGAACTTGATAAGAAACAAATCGATGTTTGACATTAAATTACACGTGTAGTTTGTTTCCAGCTACTTCAAGTTATTAACAGTAATGTAAAACTTACTTTGTGTGCATCAGCGCTACTGCGCAACTGAATGAATGATCCATATTTTGATGATACCTCAGTATCTTTTATTCTGAAAGACTCTAACGATCACGATCAGTGTTCTTTTGAAATGAATGTTTCATTAGTTCAACAGGTTATTATCTACCACCAAGTGGCCATTACACAGTGGTGCGCCGTCGCTGGCCTAAACAGAATCACAGTTATAGCTATTTTATAATTTAATCATTTTTCATAAATACACTACATGTATTCTAATTATTTGATTTCCCATTATCTTATTTTCTCATTGCACAGCTACTGTCTTACTCAGTTGCTCTGCTTCCAGTGCAACTTGTTTTAAGAAGAGCTTTTATCCAATCAGATTTCACCTCTGTGTCTCGAGGTAAGAAGAGACGCCCGTGACCTGGCAGTGGGTCTCAACTGGTCTGGCTGCAGGACCCACCATCACCCCTTAATGACAAGCCGAGACCCACACCCAAATTATATATATAATATATATATATATATTATATATATAATTTGGGTATATCTATATTCAAGAAGTCTAGTAGTAGTAATGTCTCTGAGTAGTCAACAACTGCCAAATCAAATAAAGAAAGTACACATCAATTATATTTTAACAAATATTATTCTCAGTTTTCAAATTGAACTGGATGGATTATAAATAATACATAGAAATACATGAATAAATGTTCTTCTCATTTCAAGTAAAACAACGGCTGGATTAAAAAATAAATTACGTAACAAAATACATTTTAGAAAAGTTATTTTCACTGAATTGCCCTGCAGCTTTAAATTCAGTTCATTCAGGGTGAAGTGAAAAATCCACAATATTATATTTTTCTCATCTTCTAAAAAGAGAAATTAGTGTTGGAATAATTCACCTATATGAGTCTGTCCAGTCAGAGTCTAATGACTCTGGTCTCTCTGGACATTTTTCTCTTTTGGAAATCGTCTTATGATTTAACTTTCACAACTCTCACTACAACAGTCCTGCTCTGCTCTCTGTATCCTCGTCTCTCCCAGGTGTGTGTACATCTCACTCAAGTCAGGAAACTTGTCAGAATACACATATTTGATTGGCTGAGCTGCATCACGTGATGTGATTCACAACACATTGGTTGGTGTTTATCCTGCACCGCTGAACAAGTGCCGTAAATGCTGGAATAATTCCGCTGCATAAAAAATGTCCTTCAAAATAAAATCACATTTTTTTTTTTTTTGTCAGGTAAAGGCCTGCGACCCACTGAAAACGGGTCCGCGACCCACTATTTGGTCGCGACCCACCAGTTGAGAATCACTGTACTAGAGAGCCTTTGCAGTTTAAGTAAATGGGGACAATATTGTCGATTGTCATAGTCTTCAACCAATCAGATCTTTAGTTTGACATGTTGGGCGTATTCTTTGACATGTCAGAGCTGTCTAGGTGGCCTACAAGTACATTAGCATTAAGCGGCATGATTGGTCAGTGGGCTAGCGTGACTGTTGTGAAGCTGAAGCAGCTAGCAGAAGTTAGTATTAGTAGTAAGAGTTCAAGTTGAAAGATATGTAAGAAGTTATGACATTGACATGACATTTTTAGTGTTTTGCTTGACCCAGCCAGGAAAAGGATTTGTACGAATGGTATTTCTGGCTGACAGCGTCGGAGAAACATTGCACATTTTATGGTAAGAATGCATTTTATTTGCGACTGAGCGTCTTGGTGTTTGGAGCTACGCTAGATTTGCTAACCAAGGCAGCAACAAGACACCATAGCACAACAGGACACTTACAAGCTACGGTGCTTTTGAAAATTTTTGCTGAGACCCGAGTGGATCTACAACTCAACGAACGTGTTCGGAGGAGGACCTCTGGCTGGAACCGCACCGATGTTCTGTTCAACCACGTCATTAAACTCTTTGTTAACAAAGAAAGGAGGATGGACTTTGTCTTTAAGTGAACAGCAGCTTTGGTAAGTGAAGTGCTTTTGTGTTTTTACATCTGCAGTAGCGTTATTACTGTGTTCATTTGTCTATGGTGTCGTTTTTTTGATATGGTTAATATTGTTCCCTCTGATGTGAATAATATTTGAATGGCTCGTGCTCTTCAGTGTGCGGTGGAATTCATATTTTAGTGCCAGTTTTGCTGGATTGATTTGTCATGCCTTGTTGTCATATATATATATATATATATATATATATATATATATATATATAATATAGTATAATTATATGTAATATATAATATATATGACTGGTTCTTGTGAGTTTGTTCTTGTCATTGTGTTAATTACATTGATTTTGACTATATGCATTGTCCGTTATTGACGAATTATCCCGTCATATGCGGGGTTAGGGTCGGACATTTGATTCTCTGTTTGGGCTTTTGTTTTCTTTTACAAAGCAAGAATTATGGTCTGGAGAAATGGGGATTGTGTGGCGATTGCTTTATCCCTGTTTCAATCAGTAGGGAACAGCTGCCTAAACGCTGGGAGTTTGCAGCGTGTTGGTTTTCTTGCTAAGCTAGTTTAGCATAGCCTCCCAGAACACACGCGCCTCACCAGGGTACAATGTTGTGTTTCCGGGTCAGACAGCATGTTGCCAGTTTGAGCAAAGTCCACCGAAAACATATTTTCCACAATTTAAGCTTCTGCATTTTCCAAATGCACTAGTATTATTCAGAGGTATTGTTCGGTTCGTAAGCCTCGTACTGAATGGTTTAATACAAATATATGTATTGTTACACCCCTAGAAACAAATAATAACCATAGCTGTGGCATCATAATGAGGTTATTAGGAGCTGGCTCAACTGTAGTAGGACAGCACAGAAGGCCCAGGTATAAAATACACGGCCCGCCACTGTGAAAACATAATATTGTATCTTAAAAAGAGTGTAGCTTTGGAAGATATACTTGACTTGAATAAGTCAGACAGTTGACTGTTATTTATTTATTCATCTATCCATCTATTTATTTATCTATTTAAAAGGATCCCTATGCACCTGATGCCAATGGTACCAGCTAGTCTTTCTCGGGTCTGAAATAGTACATCTTATTTATCACATACTGTATACAACGTCACACTGTTACGCTATGTTCATCACATATAAGATAACATAAGATAAGATAGACTTTATTGTCCCGAAGGAAATTTGTCTTGGAAACATACTTACAGTGTACAGTGACTGCTGTTGAAAAACAATACAAACATATTGCATACATACATTACATACACAGACTGTCGCCAGTCCACATACCCGCACACACAGTACCTACAGTATTTGCAAAAGACTGCCACCAGCCAACAAACACATTTCACTCTGCCCATTCGACAACGCACTAGTAGTGTATAGTTAAGATATTAAAAAAAAATAAAAAAATTGGTGTTACAGGGGTTAAGCTCTGGCTAGCTTGCCATTTAGGGCTTTGATGGACAAGGGGACAAAGGAGTTCTTAAAGCGGTTGAGCCTGCACTGGGGGACTCTGAAGCGTCTGCCTGAGGGGAGAAGCTGATATTCAGGGTGGAGGATATGAGTGGGGTCCGAAATAATCTCATGGGCCTGTCTGATGATAGTGTCATCAAAGACGGCCTGAAGTGTGGGATGCTGTCTGACTCTCATGATTTTCATGGCTCTTTGTGTTAGCCGGGTGATCTGGGCTTTCAACTGCACACTGAGGTTGCCAAACCAGGCTGAGATGCCAAACCGCAGGACGCTCTCAACTATGGCGTGATAGAAGAGGAGCAACACTTTCTGGTTGACACCAAAGACCCTCAGGCTACGGAGGAAGTGTAGCCGCTGTTGGACCCTAGTGCAGACATTTTCTACCTGAACACTCCATGTCAGTTTGTGGTCAATGTGTATGCCCAGGTATCTGTAGGAGTCAACCTGTGCAATGTTCTGGTCATGAATAACCACTGGTGAGTGGTCTCCAATGTATTTGGGGTCGAATACCATCTCCTCTGTTTTCCTGACGTTGAGGGTGAGGAAGTGTTTGTCGCACCACTGGACAAAGTTCTGAATCTCATGTCTGTACACAGCTGTATCCGATGTGTCAGACATGACACCCAGGATGGCTGTATCATCGGAAAACTTGATCATGTAATTGTTAGCAGTGCTGGGTGTACAGGGTGAACAGGACTGGTGAACTGACGCACCCCTGGGGGGCGCCGGTGTTGATGATCAAGGGTTCAGACAAGGTCCTGTTCACCCTGACCTGCTGGGTACGGTTGGTGAGGAATGAGTGGTACCACTTAATAGTGAAGGGGTTGACATTCATCAGCTGCAGTGTATTCAGGAAAACATGAGGCTGTAGGGTGTTAATCACCTTTTAACAACTAGCCCTATTTTTAGGCCTCTGCTCAAAAATTGCATACCCATACTCAAGAGAGTCCACAGCTCTAACGACAAGGTCTATTTTAATAATTTTGATGGTTTAATACAGGTAACACTTGTGAGATGTGTTGAATTGTGTAAATATTGTGTATATGTTACTGGTTAATAACTGATACACTTATGGCACAGCTCAAGTTGAAAAAGTTCCAGGTTCGCCTGAAAACAAGCAATTGTATTGAACATTTTTTTTTAAATAATGCAGATTGAAGCCTAAAAATACACCACAGACATAGAACAATACGTTTTACATGTCCCCACAACATATTTTACTTCGATTGAGTGAAGCAGGCCAGCATAAATGGTCATAAATAATCTAAATTTAGATTTTCGGAACCAGCTGTTGCATTGCTGTATACTAATTTTATATACTATATAACTAAATATTAACTATATATTCACTTTTCTTAACACTAAGAGTGTTCAATAATCCTAATAAATCAGTTTGACACCATTTTGAATAATTTTGAGCAGTTCTGTGTCATATCTGTTATTCATAACAATAAATGGCTCATAATGTGTATGTGACCCTGGTAAGGCCTGTGCTTGGCCGATTTACTAGTGTGAGACCTTTTTAGATGTGGGATAGTCCAACGGGAGACATACGGGGTGTTTGAGAATCTCAGTGTCTCTTTACTGACTAAAAATCGCAAAATGCAGGGCGAACCCCCCTCTATACATGGATTGGTCCACCTCACAGAATCGGCTGCCATTTTGCCATTCATTCCGCCAGCGCATTGATACCAGTCACAGACACGCAGCACAACATAGAGCAAAGAGCTGTGCCGAAATCCGGTGGAATAAATCCGTTTTTCATCGCCAAAACCGTCAAAACGTAAGTTTTTTTTACCCAATTTTTTCTCATGACCTGTGGCTGATGTTGGAAAGAGAGTAATTTCGACAACGCTGATCGTCTCCGGGTCGAATCACGCCCCTCCTACATGTGTTCATCCGCCATGTGCGATCCCTGCTTCGTGTCTAGAGATCCATACAGAGACCATAGTTCGTCGGTTTTTGGCCAAAATTGTGGCAAATCTTCTAGATATTTTCCAAATATGATACTAGTTCATGTATAATTGTGTTTGCAGTGTATAAAATGGCTTACATGACGTTGTTACCCATACTTTCTTCGTTAAAACGGTATATAGCATGTGTGTAGCATTTATTATATTCGTTTCTGAAAAGTGCATTTTATGACATGCTCTTCGCTAAACCGTCTCGCTCTGCCCCCAAATGGGGGAGACTCGTAGCCAAGGTGTAAAGGCTGAACTGAAATCTACAAACAACAGTCTAGCATAGGCCCTCGGATTCTCCAGGTGTTTAGTCACTAGGTGAACTATACTGTTGGTTGCATTATCAGTGCCTCTCTGCTGTGTGTATGCAAACTGGTAAGGATCTAGCTGTGGGCCTACATCCAGCCGTAGTTTGCTCACCATGAGCTTCTCCATACACTTCATTACAACAGAGGTTAGAGCAATAGGTCTAAAATCATTATTCTCTTGTGGACAGGGTTTCTTAGGGACCGGTATGATGATTGCCTTTTTCCATTGTGTTGGTACAGTGTGAGAATCTAGGGACCTCTGGAAAATAGGGCACCAGGCAGGTGTCAATTCATCTGCACATGTTTTTAATAAGAAAGCAGAGATACCATCTGGACCTGTGGCCTTGTTGACATTGATTTGCTTAAGGACCTTGTTGACGGATTTATGGTCAATCTCTAGCCTGTCAACATCATCAACAGCAATACTATTAAGCACCATGTCACATTCAGCAGAGAAGTGCATATGCACCTCTAACTGTCTTACATTAAGTGGCCGTTCATTCAAATCTACATTAAATTATATTGTAGCTAGAGGGGGGTAGCTAATGCAATGATTGATGGCATGATAAATGGGGAAAAATTATTTTTATTTTCTGTTTTAGTGAAATGAAAGTTACATTTGATAGTTTGACTGTGTAAAAATTTTTGCAAACTACAAATTTTTATGCATATAAGGTGAGCAATAGTTCAGGTGGCTTAACATTAAAACTTTGGGATACATTTGTACACTGGGGATTTTGTCCTGCATCACTTACATGGAAAGCAATGATGGATGGCCAATATGAACAGAGGGAATAATTACAGTAAGCAAACACTGTTTCAATGTCAATATGGGAACCTGACTGAAAGAAATTAACCTATCCTCTTAATGGTCTGGTTAACGTTGGCATAAGCTATTTTGGTCAAATATAGGATTCTCGTTAGAGCCGTGGTTTCTCTTGATTTAACATAAAACAAACAGCGTGATTCCACCTGGCCCTCAGTTCTTCATGAATAATATTGGATGAAAAAAATACTTTAAAAATTGTACAAATCAGTAAATAAATCCCATAATATCAAGGTTGAACAGGAAATACCAACTGAACATAAAAAAGTGAATTTGACGCTCCAAAATATTCAGTTTTCCTGAGACTGTAAATCATATAATTTGACTTCGTTTTGACAATCAGCCAGCTGCCTAAAAGGCTACCGATTATGTCTGTGCTCTTTTAACTGTAAACATGTCAGTCTTGGGGGTTACTTGATTCCCAAGTGATTAGGTCCCATCTCACATGGGAGTAATGAGTCCCCAGTCCGATTCTACATGCCTCTCTCTCCAGAGCCCTCAAATAATCCTTTCATGAGAAAGCCACTAGTTCCTGGTGTAGTCCTGCCCTGTAGTGGTCATGTTACTTCCATGTTGTGTGGTTGTTTTGGTCCAATGCAGTTTTTCCTCACCTACCAGCCTGTAGTTTCTGGTGGAGTCTGCACACAACCAGGTACTGTACCTCTACTCTACTGTGCTGGCCTCATTAAATGCAAACACACTAACACTAGAAGTCTGCCAAGAGCTCTATACTTTCATTAAAGGTCAGGATTTACACACGGCCACAGCCCGGCTCAGAGACCGAGACTAAAACAGGGAGACAACGAGCTGGCTGCTAAAAGAAAGCAATTTATTTGTAGCCAACATAAATAAACCAATATAACAGCGCTCCAACATTAACTGCAGCAACAGTGTTACACCAGTGACAACAAGGCTCTTCCGTCCAGCCCCATGCTGCTGAATGAAGAGGGCTTTTAAGGCAGAACCACAACTCAGCTCAGGTGTGGCTCATCCAGCTGTCGACCCTCCAATCAGCACCTGTAACAGATCATCACACACACACACACACACACACACACACACACAACAGGGACACCTAGTGTTTGGGAGGAGCAGGTTCGTCACAACACTGACTCAAAACCAATGCCGCATCAAATAGCTGACATTGCTTTTTGTTTTTACTCTTGAACCCCGATTTTACCCCTAATCTTCTAAACCTTCTTGAACTGCCAGTCAATGCAAACACATGTGAAGCAGCCAATCTCTGTTCAAATCCACAGAACTGTATTTGATATTCCCAAAGGAGATCCCAAAGGTTCCAAAGGTACAAACTGAGATTTGTAAAAATTTGTATAAAATGATGCAGAAGACATGTATTTATTTATGAATTTAACAATACAGTTTAAAGTATTGCACATTTATAGACATTTGTGTAAATGTGCAAGTTTAGCCACCGTGGCTAATTTTCAACTGCGGTCCCTATGCTGGTGTAATGACAGCTGCCTGCACATGAAACACATTAAGACAGGAACAGAAGTATTGTACATTTATCAAAACACATTTCATAAAACACGTGAAATACTTTAATACAAAGACAACAATACATAAAACAAAGCAGAGTTAGGGTTATTTACATAGTATGGTCACACACACAATTGTCTTTTTACCATAATGTTAAATGAGTTTTAAATGGCAGAATGTGTCACTGTTCCATGTGTGAACTGCGCTCACTGAAAACTACATGTAAACAGTGTGGAATAAAAGCATTTTAACAACCTCAAAGCTACTTAGCGAGAAAAAAAGAGAAACATTTATGTTATGTGGTTGAAACCTGAAGTAGCTTTAAAGTTGCAGTAAACAATAACACATATGTAGTGTCTATGTGCGCCAACATAGATAATATTTATTACATAAAATCTACTTATCTGATGCATCATTAGATGCATTTAAGCACAATGTGGATTGCATTTATGTAACAGTTTTATCCAAAGTGCTTTACAGTGTGCCTCTAATGCGCCCATTGACACACACACACACACACACACCAGGATTCAGTGTCTCGTCCATCCATGGACACTTTGTCATGTGAACATCAACCTGATGGTGTCTCTGGATGCTTTGGGGCCTTTGAACAAGACTTTCCTTTCCACAAATGTGCATGTGATGGCATATGTGTTTGTATTACATGAGGTTTATATACTGATTGTTCTCAAGCACTGCTTAGATATCTCTTGTGACATTATTTCATGTTGTGTTATCTTGTGTTATCTTGTCTCATCTTATCTTTCAATACATTTCATGCAGTTTATTCATTTTTTATTTTATCCCACTTGGGGGCACTCAAGCTCTATTATTCCGGTAGGAGACTTATGGCAGCCAGCTGACAGACGCCAGTTCACCAGACTGAGGAGTGACGGGAAATCACATGGTTGTCTTGTTGGTTGTCTTGTTGGTTGTCTGGTTGGTTGTCTGG
>NW_022280087.1:1134549-1163438 GCF_004355925.1 Anarrhichthys ocellatus | reverse complement strand
TTGTCTGGTTGGTTGTCTGGTTGGTTGTCTTGTTGGTTGTCTTGTTGCACTGTGAAAATGCCTGAGAGAAGCACTAGGGGTGCTGAGACTCTAATGTTCTTCATCACATGACTTCACCCTCCTGCTGTACTCCTAGAGACCTCTGACATCCTGAGGATCTGACTGTCCTGGTGTTTAAACCCCTGAATCACTATTAAATGAACTTTTCATAAGACAGTGTGGTGGTGAGAGAGACGGCCCTGTGACTGAAATTCAGCTGATACAATGTCCTCCATTTCCCCAGTCTACAAGTCGATGAAGCAGTGTCAACCTTCTGTTAAAATATACACATCTTACATAGTATCTCTGGTTACTGGTGCGATCTAAAACAACCTTCAGTATGAATTCTTTAAACAGAGGAATAGAACATTCATGTGGCTCTGTGGCTTCAGATGTCCCTTTCACCTCTCTGCACTTACACACTTGTGGTTTCCTGTGGATCTAATATGCACACAACACAGAACCTACACAGTTCAGAGAACTGAGAATACCACATAACATTACTGCTGTATGGTAACCACTTCTCAACCCAAAGTGGTTTATGTGTTAGGGGTGTTTTTTTACATTTGCAGTGCTGTTTTGTTGCTTTCACTAGATGGCAGTCACCCGCAATGATTCAGCCTTTTGCTGAGACTTCTGAGAATAACATGATTTGTGCCAATCTACCAGGCAGGCACTTTCCAGGAAATCACGTGTCTGATGATAAAAGTGGCAAATACAACCAACCAAGGCGCTGTTACTCTGCTTTAAAGGATTCAGTACAGGGCAGGGCTGTGTTTTTTTTTTTCAAGCTGACCGAGGATCAGTTTCTGTTTTCTACATTTTGCTCTCCGAAGTCATAAACTGGGACTTTCCTTAACTGATCATGTGCTGTGTGTTTGATTGGATGTTTTTTCTTCATCATTAACTGCAGTAAATGTTGCAATTGCCCGACTCCCCAGGGGAAGTTAGGGGATTCACAAAAAGACAGTGGAGCTTTACCTGTCTGTTAAATAACACTGCAGCTCCCTGCTCAGTGAAGAGGACTGCACAGTGCTTACTTTTGCCTCATTATATCCAGAATAGTATTATGACTTATCTGAAGTACTTTATTTGCACATGTATTTTTAAAATACTTTTAGTAGCATTGTGTTTCACCATGTTTCTGACTCTTCTATTCTATTCTCACTCACCTGTCAAACTAAATGAGGTGAGGTGGGAAAGAAGCTACATCGGTGTCATTTCTGTTGTGCTTTATGCCGCATCAGTTCCTTTTATTATTTTTGGTTTCAAGAGGAGAAGAGAAGCAAGTATTATGTGACAGTGAAGCCAATCTGTCCTGTGACTCTGTATCTCGCTGAAATGACTTCTTTTTCATTTGCACTTCAGTTCCTCTGTGTTGGATTCTACCAACCAGCTAACGTGTTTCAGGGACAGGACATACAATACGACATATACAATAGGCTTAATCTAATATTGTTTTGGTTGTGTCGCACATCTATTTAAGGGAAGTCTGTTTGCAGTGGTGGAAAGTAGATACATACATTTACTCAAGTACTGTACTTGATGCACTTGTACTTTATTTGAATATTTTCCATTTTATGCGGCTTTATACTTCTACTCCACTACGAGAGGCTATTGTACTCTCCATTTACAGATAGAGTTACTTTAAGAATTAATGTTTGACATAGAAAATACACAATGAGTTTATAAAATACAATAACTTAAGGTTAAACCATGTGACCCCTTAGAGTATTTTCACATCGCTGTAGTGGTACTTTCACATGACTGAAAACTTATTTTACCACTGAATATATTTAATATAATATAATATGAGCGGGATAGCTGACCCTTCGGAACAGATACAACCTGATTTGAAGTATTCTATAAGGCCTGGTGGAAGTGCAGGACAAAGGTTTGATTAACTCAAAAGTGTCTCCATCAACATCCACTTGCTCTGTCAAAGTGTCCCTGGTGCCTAAAAGTCAATGAAGTCATGACAGACAGTCCAGTTTTATACATATGACAGGCAGTGTGGCAAATCTTTTGTATAATATCAAATATGTTTATGTGACAACTGCTTAAAATAGTCGACAGAAGCTGCATATTTCTGGGGTAGAGAGGAGTGCCAATAACACCAGAATGCTCTCAGTCACAAGAGCTTGGGCTTGATTGTGGTTTGGATGAGTCACTGAATGCACAACACTGCACAGAAAGAGAAAGTAAGAAGAGAAGGGACTTTCCAGCTCGGCAGTGTCGTGGTGCATTGGTATGGTGCAGAACCGGACAGGCAAAAGCTGCTCAGCACATACGTACATCCAAAGACACACACACAGAGTACAGTAGGTGCACACTGAGGTTTGAGGATGCACATGAATCTTTTCTAGTACACCATAGATATATACTGCCACAGTCACTATCATCTTTTATTTGACCAATTACCCGTTATTTACTAACTTCAAACTCACGCTGTCGGCCATTTTGGGTTTGAAGGTTTTTGAAGGTCTCACCTTAAGATGGCGTACTTTTTGACATTTGCTTTTTCCACTCCTGCCTTTATAACCCGCAGGCAGCACACAGTTGTTGATGGGGAAGCAGCCAAGTTTATGATGAGTCACCGAGCCGGGTTGTATCTCCAAGAGTGTCAGCTTTTTGAAGAACAATGACAAATAGATTTGGTTTCAGCCGCATCACCACACATTCTATTAATTCATCCAGGTGATTCAAAAAAGTTTGAATCAACAGCAGAACAAGATCCACGGAGAAGCATGTGATCATTCAGTTAATGTTGGAACATGCAAATAAGTTCATCAAAAGTTAAGTAGGCAAGACATTGCAAACAAAGAATGGGGATAAACCATTCTTGAACTTGACCTATTTTAAATGTAAATGTCAGTGTAAACTGTAGTTTGGGTCTACCCCCATTCATTTACAAATCCCTCATCGGGATACATGACGTTTTAAAAGTCTTGCAGTAGTCCAGGAGAAATGCCCTACTGGTCTGCAGCACGTGACTTCAGCCTCCATTTTGTGGCGGCACAGACGTCTCGACAAGATGGCGACCAATGTTGCCTAAGCTGAGCCTGCTCTCTGTCAATAGAGGATGTTGGTGTTTTGACATAATGCCGCATATCGCTTCACTGCACCTTTGGTTTTTATGACACCGGGCAACTTTCCAAAAAGCTTCACTGCCGGAACAAAAAAAACAGGGCTGGTAGTCAGGGACTTTCCAGGTCTGCTCAAACAATAAAGACAACCCCCCCCCAACAGGCAAACCAGAAACGCAAACACTAATGTGTGATTAGAAAAGCTCAAACGCCTCAGACTACTAACCAGTATAACAAACTCACAACCACCACGCTCGGTAACCTGAATAAATACATTTGAGTAATTATTACGAGCTGCGTTTCCCTCCTTTTCATCGCACAGTGCAGTGAGACTCATGCCGGGTCCGTCGTTGTCTGCATAAAACCTGCAAACTCTGAATTTTCACTGTGGAATTAAAAACTAAACCACATGCAGATTTTTGCATAACACTTAACATATTTTACTTTCACTTTGTCCTATGAGACCTTTGTTGAATGAATGAATGCACTTTATTTATATAGCACTTTACACGCACAGAATTCAGCGCAAAGGGCTTTACAATTCAGGTTTAAAGACAATACACGTACACAAGCAGGAGGGGAGAACATGTCAGCGTGTGTGTTATATTACAGTGTTATATTTAAAGGCAGAGTGTTCCATATTTTTGGGGTGTCGTGGCAAAAAGTAGCATCCTCAAAGGTGTTTGTGGCGACCTTGGGAACAGTAAGAAAGAGCAGCTTTGCAGGATCTTATGGTTCGTGGAGGATCATAAAATGATGATGCAATCTGTCATATAAAAGGGCAGCGAGGCTATTCCGTGTGATAAAATCTAAGAGAAGAACTTAAATTAAATTCTAAAAGATACAGGGAGTGTAGGTTGCGTAAAACAGGAGTTGTATGATCTCTCATTTTAGTTTTTGATAAAACCCTGGCAGCAGCATTCTGAGTGGTCCGTAGCTTTGCAATGGCTACGTTTGGTAGGCCAGAATAAAAAAGCGTTACAGAAGTCAAGGTGACTAGAAACAAAAGCATGAACAAGGCAGTCGATGAATTCAACTGAGCTCACAATTGAGGTCCAAATCTAAAACGACGCCGAGGTTTCTTGTGATCGTGTCTGCAGGCCAGATGTCCCAGTTCAGCAAGAACAGGATCCCTCTTGTTGTTGGGCTAACGATGAGGATCTCAGTCTTATCTTCATTTAGCTTCATGAAGTTCTTGCTCATCCACCCATTGACAAGTCAGAGGTTTGGGTCATCTGCCCACACACATCTGTTGAATGGCTTTATAAATATGTGACACAAGGCTTGACAAATATAATCCAACAGAAATATTCTGTTTGAAACATCAATCTTTTATTTGGGACGTACACATGAGGCAACCTTAGGCCACTCTGATCATAAAAGTTTATGGCGTCAACTGTGTGCTGTTGTGTTATTCATCTGTACCCAAATACAAGGCCATGAAAGAGAAAACCATAGCGTACATTTTGTTTGACTAATTTACAATATCTAATGTCATTTCAACAAAATGTATAAGAACAAAAGTACACTACTAAAGTTGAGAAGGTTCCACATCTTTTAACATTTCTGAAAAACATATGTCTATGTTCTTTCATTTTCAATATTTATACAACAATATTTACATAAACATTTTTATCAGGTCTGTGTGTAAATGTTCAGTATGTGTGTGGCCACTTTATTACACAGAAAATAGTATGGCTTACGAAATAACAACTCTTTTATTAGGTTAGCTGCTGTTGGTCCAACGTGCATCACGGTCACACAGAACAATTGTCTCACAGATGACATGGATCCACAGCACGGCTCAGTGACAGCGGTTTGTCACTGTGGTGAGTTCCCCTCCCTCAGTTTGTAATAGCTCCCCTTCAGGTCCATCAGTTCCTGGTGAGTCCCTTGTTCCTGAACTCTGCCGTCGTCGATCACAACGATCTGATCTGCCCTCTCAATGGTCCTCAGCTTGTGAGCGATCACCAGCAGGGTCTGGTTGGGACAACTCGCCAGGGCCTGCTGGATCTGTGCAGAGTCAATGACAGACATATCACCGTGTAAATTTCCCATTTGAGTACTTGCATTGAGACGATTACTTTCTATATTACAAGTTTTCTGAAAATGTATTAAATATGCAAATTAAGCATTATCTTGTTAAATACTGCTAATTTCATTAATTTCAAGAACAGAAATGGGAACATTGGATAAAGACAGGTTAATGTTCATGTCATGTTTTAATATGCAAATGAGGCATTATCTAATGGTAACCTTTGGTGAATTTAAGAGAAATCTACAAACGCAAATAGACATACATAGACAGCTTAATGTGTAATTTGGATGTTTTAAATACTGACTGTATGTTTTTAGTCAGAAGTGACTGATGGTAATGAACTCTGGCCCGGAGGGAAGTTGTGACATACCTTATTTTCACTCGTCATGTCCAGAGAGCTGGTTATTTCATCCAGAATGAGGACCTGTGGCTGCCTGACCAGAGCTCGAGCAATGGCGATCTGCTGCTTCTGGCTCTTGGATAGATGGCCGCCGCCCTCACCCACCTCTGAGAAATAACATCATAAAATCATGACGGATTGAGGTTCAAGGTGGTATGCAGATACAGAAAGACAGAGAATGACGTCACTCTCCCTCTGTGTGTGTGTTGTAATCCGAGCTTCTCTGTGCTTTAGCGTGCGCCATTGGTTAGCTAGTGGCCACTGCTCTGCACTGCGCCCGTATGGCGGTAACAGATGATAAGGGCGTCCTGACCAACAGCGTCGTCGCGGAGACGCCTTCAGGTTACTCCCCCAAGTTTACACTGCTCGTCCTGTCCGCACTGTTGCCGTTGTTTGCACTGTTAGCTCTGTTAGCACTGTTAGCTGCTAGACGCCAGCTCAAGCTTAGTTTATACTTGACGTAGTGAAGCCGGTGCGAGGTGCGGGCAATAATGTTGCGTTTCTTTATAATGCATGTAATACTTGACTTGTTTCTTTACAGGGCTTGTACAAAGGCAATAAAGTAGTCCATCAATATCAGATATGAGTTTACAGATATTTCATCCAGGTCATTGTGGAGGTTAGTTTATGTCATTTTACCGGTTACACCTACAGTCTACGGGCATATCTATGAGTTACACTCGTTGTCTTTTTGATTCTTCACAGTTCATTTTGTTTGTACGCTCTCTGGCGTTTCGGAGAATAATGCAACTCACAGCGCATAGAGTTTGACTGTGTACACTCTCCCAAATTATACAAAGTTACCCAATTTTGAAAAACTGTGGACAGCATATATGCTGGTGATGGTGTATACTTTGTAATCTAAACTACTGTCCGAAAATTACAAATTACAAAAAAATAAAATAAATAGAAAGTCAATCTCTACAAATGCTATGTTCTTCACTCGACCATCCAAAGCAGGTTTTTACTCGATGTAGAAACAATAGCAGGGGTGGTTATAAAAAGGTTACCTGTATTGTAGCCCTTCTCCAGCTTCATGATGAAGTCATGGGCGTTGGCTTTGCGTGCTGCTTCCTGGATCTCATCCAATGAGCATTCAGCAAGCCCGTAGGCGATGTTGTCTCTGATGGAGCCAGAGAAGAGCACAGGCTCCTGGCTCACCACAGCAATCTGTCAAACACACTCTCATCAGACTGATGGCACTAATAAAGGACCATCTTATCTTATCTTCCATTTAGTCTACTCATCAGGCCATTACTCAATGTGCAACATGTGTTATGGTTGAACTGCATTCTGGTCTAAATAGGCTAGTAATAGTAATCTCTTGTTTTTTCACAATAGATGTCTTCCCGTGTGGATTGTCGAATGTTGTATTTGAAACTATAAAAACAATTCAAACGCAGATAAGAGACAGAAATTCTCTAAGACAGGAGGTCACAACAAAAGAGTAGTGTGCATCACTTGAAAAAGCCGTAATTATTAATTACCTTCTTGTGGAGGAAGCGGTGGTCATAGGATTTCAGAGGTTCATTGTCCAATAGGATTTCTCCATCCTGCTGCTCATAGAAGTGCTCCAGCAGACTCACACATGTGCTTTTTCCTTTTCCAGATGTACCCACGAGTGCAGTCATCTGACCTGACTTCAGCTCCAAAGAAAAGTCCTGAAACGAGGAGATAACAACGAAAACAAAATAGAGTTTTGTGTCTGTAGTTGATTCTACATAAGTGTTGGAAAAACTTAATGTTTTTGTTTAGCCACTGTAATCTAAGCAGCTGGTTCCATAAAGTCCGTGTCCTTGTATGAACCAATCTTCACACAAGCTTTCTCAGCTGTGTTCTTCATTAAGTGTCTTAGTTGTCTTTCTTAATGGCTATCTCATCTGTTTGTTTACTTATGACCGGGCGTCAAGGGAAGATAGTAAATCTGTTGTGTTCACGTCAGTATATACTGTACGTAGGCTGATTTGCAACCATGACGTCTTCCGTGATCAGGATAAGATGACCCTCGACAGAACGAATTATCAAAGAAACGGGTCCAAGCGATGTCCAGACTTTATGCAAATCATTCTGTTCCAACGCACTTGTCTGTTATCCTCAGTATATATGTCAGAGACTCACAGACCTTTGAGCAGCCTTGATGCATAACTGTGTTTCAACTCTTGTTTCCTTCTTGCAAGAATAAATGTCCTGTTTAAGGATTTTCACCAGGTCTCGAGTAATATTTTTCTAACAATAAGTTTATAAGTAGTTGTAAATACTTGGGAGGGAACGCCTGTGTAAATAATTTACTTTAGCTTGTCACTTTCTATACGCATCCTGTTTTTTCCACTGTTCATTTCAATATATATATTTTTCCATGAACTGTACAAATGCATGCTAAAGAAGTCCCCTTGTCTGTCTGCCGGTCCTCACCTGCAGCACTGTTTTGTTGGGGCATGTAGGATAGGCGAAGTTGAGATCGCGGAAGATGACGTGCCCTGTCAGCTGATCCGGTTTGAGTTTCCCCTCCATGCTGACCAGAGGTTTTCGATCCAGGTACTCAAACACTTTCCCAGCAGCCCCCACCGAGTTCAGCATGTCGCCAAAGATGTAGGTGAGTGTCTAAAAAATGTCATAAAACTGAGCACTTAAGAACATAATGTTTTCATTTATAGAGTCAAAGCTGCAGTATGTTAAATATAAATATGTTTGCATGCAATCATATGTTTAGGATAGTGTGGTTGGACATGCTTAAAAGCTATGAGCCAATTGAATATCATTCCTGAGGACATTCTTTTAAAAGCAACTACGTACATATCATACTGTATCATCTTTCAATAAAACATTAAAACTAAGCAGTTATATACCCTGATGTTGTCTCCAAGATCTGACTGGTAGAGGATGAAGGAAACCAGGTTGCCAGTGGTCATCTGTCCACTCTGGATGAACAGCCTGCCGTAGTACAACATGACGACCTGCATGCCTAACCCTGTCAACTATAGACACACACACACACACACACACACACACACACAGGAAAAACTACTGTTACATCAGGTGATATACAATGATACGCTCAGTGCTACGTTCACAACTACCTAATTTTTCTAAAAATGACAAAGTTCTCACCCTCCGTGCGAGAAGATAAACAGCTCTGACGGTGTTCTGGCTTGTCTTGAGGACGTGTGTGTCCATCAAGCGGTTGTCATAACGACGGGCCTCGTGTTTCTCTGTGTTGAAGCTCCGTACCACCTGAATACTGGACACTACCTCGTTCACGACTTCATTTGCCTGAGCCATCGAGTCCTGCACCGCCAGGGACAGCCGCTGAGGGAGGAATACAAAAAGACAATGAAAGTCATCTTAGTACTCAAGGTTCGGGTAGAGAATGTATTTTAGAAACTTTTTTTTATATTTGCTGAAATAAATAAAATTTAAAAAAATACATAGAAAAAATCTGTCAGTACTTTCAACTTTTGAAGCTCTTCCATGTCTTTAAAAAGACGGGTGCTAACAAGTGTCTAAATGCGTCATCACGTCAGCTAGTCTGCCTTTACAGCCTTGTTGTGTAAACTTGCGCTTAAGCGACCGAGGTGCAGTTTGTTTATAGCCTAACGTTAGCTTTTAACTTCTGACGATTGCATTCATGCTTCCAAAAGCACTCCAAAGCCATGTTTGTTGTTTATGCTCATAATGATAATTTGAGGCTTTGGGGGGACGCCAGAAGGGAGGGGCTGTCAGTGTTGCCGACTTGGCGACTTTCTCACTCGATTTAGCAGCTTTTGGAGCTAGTGCTACTATCTAATTTCATTGGAAAAAAGTTGACGACACAGTGCTGGTTGTTTCGGTTGAATCATTTAAAAAGTAGTTTTCAGATGTTCTCCAGCAGCTCCTACTCAGGCCAGCAGTATTTCTGAGCCCGCTGGCGGGGAGGGAGGCACAGGACACAGAACCAGAACCAGGACTGTGAGGGGCAGACTGTCAGAACCCGCGGCAGTAAAATGAGAGGTTTTGTAAAATGGACTCTGTTGCTCGGAAACACAACCGCTTTTGTCCACAGAGAGCATCAAAATCAACACAAAATGAAAGTTCCACATAGTAGCTTTAAGTTGAATAAGTAAGGGCGAACCAGAGTCCTGTACATTAGTGAAGGAAATAAATCATTTGAATCTGTAATAAGATATTGTCATCAGAGACAGAAGATGGGCCCAACCAATGGTTTAATATTGTTTTGTTTTGTTTCTGAGTACCATTTGTCTTTTGAAAGACATAAAGACATGTCTGCTAAATCCTTTGAAGAGAAGGAGTTTTTGATCAGTTAAAATGTCTAAAAATAGGGATGGAAATGATGCATAAACAGGATTTTGTGGATCTCAATGTCAATTCAACATTTCTTATGAACCTGCCTTTTACCTGGTAGTGTGTGTCATGGATGTTCTGAATGAGGCCAGTGATGGGCGTCTCCATCAATACGAGGAATGTGAGCTTCCATGAAAGATTCATCATCAGGGAGATCATGCCCAGTGTCTTGATGAACGTCCTCAGCAGCACATTGACATTGAGACAGACCGCTCTTCCCATCAAGGTGGTGTCTTTAGACAACCTGGATGTGATTTCACCTACACAGAAAATACAGAGAAATGACTTTCTGTTAGGTTCTGTCATGTTCCTCTCTAGTATGTCTCGTCCTGTGACACCCTTGTATGTTCTGCTCCATTCTGCCCGGTTTCTCTTAACTCGTCTTGTTCAGTATCGTCCAATATATGTGTCTTTATACGTGTGATTTTGTCTTGACATGACTTGTTCCATCCATCATGTGCACTGATACATTATTCATGCAGTATGTTTGCATGTCATATAAGAGCCTTACCCGTCTTTGTGGTCTCAAAGAATCCAATTTCCTGTTTGGTCAAAGCCCCAAACAGCTTGACTTTCATCCTGCATGTGAAGGCACTGATGGCACAAAGTAAGATACCCCCTCTGCAGCCTGCACTCAGAGAGCTGACAGATGACAAAAAGAGACAAGTCAGTCAGAATTCACCTTGTGAGCCACCAGAGTGAGGAGGGGAAAGAATAGTCCCATACCTGCCCAGAGAGTACAGGCCCATGAAGAGGAGCGCAGACACAAATTCATTCGGCTGATACTGAGTGCCAAGGATGTCAATGACTCTCCCAGTGTAGAACGGAATGAACATCTCACCTGAGAGGGACGTGCAGAATACACATCAGACACATACAGAGAGATAAAGGTGCATCAGCCAGCAAATCAACATCATCATCATCATCATCATCATCATGAACGTGGTCCAGCGTATCTCTTCAGCAATAGTGTTTCAATTCCCACATTGAGAATTGAAAATATGTGGAAATAGTGACAATGACAGTATTCTTAAAAAAATACTTTCCACTGCTGATAGTTCATAATTGTCCATTTCCTGAGCATCTCTTTACTATGGGCTGAAATCATCAAAATCATCCTCATCAACCTGCACTGGAACCTGAGTTCTTAATTTCATTGCCTTTCATGTACATCATGTAGGCTACTGGAATGACAATTAATTATGCTCATCATCATCATCATCATCATCATCATCATTATTATCATCACCATCTACTTACACAAAACAGCCAACGTCAGCATCACAAGCCCCCCAAGCAGCAGCAGATATTCGGGGGAGTACAGGCGCAGGACTCTCACAAACAGCACTCTGGCTTTCTGCTTCTTCTCTTTACCGGCAGCCGCGTCGTCGGCGTCCGGGACGGTGATTTCCCAAAACAGCGCACCGGCCAGCGACGCTCCGGCACACATGAGCCAGCAGCGCGCATCCGCCGACAAGCCACATTCGGTCTCCTCGTGGTAGAGCGCTTTGGTCCCGGTCTCAAACACCGCGGGCAGCAGACAGTGCGACGCGATGACACGAATCAGCAACGGGTTGAGGTCTCCGAGGGCGAGCAGAGTTACGGCGGTTAGTGCCGAGCACCGGAGAGCCGCGTGGACCCAGAGACGCGCAAAATGTCCAAACACGCTGCGAGTCGCCACTAGTCCCGCTGCGTAAAACAAGGACAGGTCGACGCAGACTGCTAAAGTCAAAGCTACGACTTTGCGGGTAACTGTTGCTGTATTTCTTGCCATTTTGCAGCTACAGTCGTCTGCGTACCCTGCTCTGTCTCTGCAGTCTTGTACTGATGTTTTTGTCCACTTTCACTTTCACTTTCTTGCTTTGGACCAGTGGTTTCCCCGAAATCCCAACTGCTCCGCACACGACGATATTCAGGATTCCTAAACTGAGTGGGTTACACTCCTCAACCATTTCTGATTATTACTAACCACCTGCATGACACAGCAGCTCTAACATAGTGTCAGTGACTGAGACATAACAACAGCATATAAAGGGATGCATTGTGAAGAAAAGAGAAATAAAACAATTCATCTTTCAACACAGGCACAACACAATTTTATTTTAAATTTGATATAATAGACATAAAAGCACGTGCGGGAACATATGCACAATGATAATGTATATTTAAAATGCATGTATAGGCTTACATTTAAGCAGGCCTTAAATCATGTAGACAGGTGACCAACCATCAACCGAGGTGGTATAACAAACTCGACTTTGACTTTTTGCTGTCATGCTTGTCACACTGAATAGCTCACACAGACAACTGCTGCTGCTCAGTGAGTGTTTCTGTGGAACTATTTATAGTGAGGCTGATTGTTTAGCAGGTTTCATCCATTACTTGTATTTACTCTGCACTAAGCCTCATTAAACTAGTGGTGAGTAATCAGACCGATAACTGTCACTTTGAGACGCAGACTATTTCTTTATATTCCGCTGAGCCAACGCCAAGGAAGGCAACAAACATTCTTTATTTACTTTTTATATGCAAGTTAAAACAGTTTTGTTGTCTCTTAGAAACAAGGACATGCTGCTATATGATCAATGTTACGTGCACTAAAACACTTTGTCATTTATAGGTTTTTGGGTTTAGTTTTTAAAATGTATTTATTTGATGTGTCGTTCTGATAAAGTCGCTTTTTTGCTGCAATAATTTAAATTCTGTGTGAAAGTATTCATGACAAAAAATACAGTTTGAAACTAGTATTACCTTTTTGCTGTTATAAGCCTCCGACAACCAGTCATGTTACAGTTTACATCCATTTCTGCCCAAAACGTCATCCCTTCATCATTTTATCCTCTAAGACATTTGTGTGAAATTGTCGTAATTAGCAGATGAATTCCAGAGTTATGCCCACATGTTTTATGAGTTCACAGTGACCTTTGACCACCACATTTTAATCAGTCGGCAAACTTAATTACTAATTTCCACCTTGACAAAGGCAGCGATGACACATCCACTCCCTCTGTTCTTATCTTTCACAATAAAAGCCCCCAATCACAGGCCACTACGTAGTGTTTTCGTCTCATTTATTCGTCACACATTCGGTGTATAAAGGCCTCAATTCTGTGTTGTATTTGTTATTATTAATCCATACATCCATTTTCCTCCGCTTATCCGGGGTCGGGGTCGCGGTGGCAGCAGGCCAAGCAGGCTGACCCAGACTTCCCTCTCACCAGCAACATGTTCCAGCTCATTCTGGGGGATCCCGAGGCGTTCCCAGGCCAGCTGGGAGATGTAATCTCTCCAGCGTGTTCTGGGTCTTCCCCGGGGTCTCTTCCCAGTTATTATTAATACATTGTTGTATTTTATTAGAAGCAAAAACAACAACCCCAACAATAATATATCCGCATTATAAGCCCTGCTCTCTACATATCGGCATCTGCCATTGAAAAAAACACATCTGTCATCTGAGAAAAAAAGACTATTTGATAGACATACTGACAATTCCATATCCAACTCTGTGAAGCTTTCCTGAACTTGGCCAAAGGGGACATAATATTTACCGGTGTATCTGGTGAGATAACCTTGTTAGAATCACATGCAGAGACTGAAAGGAAGAATCATGTCTCAGCAGTTTTTCCTTGGAAGATAAATCAATAAAGGTCACCTAATGTCAGCGTTTGTTTGTTATATTTAAGTTTCTTAATGATGAGCCACAAATGACGTCAGGGTTTTAAATGACCTGATATTAAACATGACATAGCTTTGCGTATCACAGAGCAATGCAATGATTTTGTTAAAATGAAACTTTTTAGTAAAAGTATTGTTATCTACTATTTTTATTTGACAAGCTGAATTAGCTGACAGCCGAGCCAAAGTGTATGTATCAGAATCAGCTTTATTTATTGTAGTGGCTGTTGTGAGCAAAACAAATACCTAATTGCATCCTGCACAGCAGTGGCTTGCAGACTGGAGATGATAAAACTGTAAGTATCACTGGTCAAAGAAGGTGGGTAAGTCGTTTCCTAGAACCACTTTCTCCTCTGTGCCGTGTTCATCAATGGAGACAATATAGGCCACGCCGCCACTGGAGCCATCCCGGCTCATTGCCAAAGACAGAGCTGAGTGAGGGAAAGAGAAGAGAAGGGGTGAGAAAGGTGAGGAGAGGTTTCATAGGACAACATATGTTAAATAACATTATGAGACAGAACAGCCAGCTCTTCTCAGCAGTCAGTAGAGTCTGGTGTCTCTTTCACCATCCAATAAACTGCCTGACCAAAAAACTTACTGTTGACCACGAACTGCTGACACTCCTCCTTGCTCATACCCCTGCGAAACTCAGCGTCAACAAACCCATAGACGTATGAGCTGCCAGAGCCACCGAGTGCAAAAGGCTGCCTCGTCAGGAGACCACTCAGGGTTGCAAACACCTGGGAGAGGTCAGAGGGCACAGGCACAGAGAGGAGCAAGACAGATCACAATGTCATTCTGTATGCACTCCTGTAACATCATGTGTGTTGCAGACATTCATTTTGACATTAATATTTTTCCCCCAGTGATCTTTCTTGTTTAAGGCTTGAATCTCTTCCTTTCAGAATGGAGTCATCTATATGTTTTTACTGACCTGCCCCCCATCTCTTCTGTCCCAGCCGGCCACGATGAGATGGGCCGACATCTCCTCCTTGTACTTGTATGAGATGTTCCTCACCAGAGTGGCCGCTGAGCGAACCTGGGGCTCCTCATCTATCTCAATACTGACAGAGGAAGACGTAGAAACAAACATGATGCTGGATCTCCAATAAAAAACGCGGAAGACAAACGCTGTGAGCATTGTGGTTTAGATTTATGTTATCTTCACATTGAAGCTGCCAGTAGCTGAAACTCAGTGATCAATGTGAATCCTTTAGCTAAAATATTTCACTCTGTGATATCGTATTCAGAATTTGAAATATAATATTAAAAAGCTTCGGGAACAGCATTTGCACTGTTAAGGGAAACTGTTATCTGAGCAATTATATGAATACATAAAAGGTGCAAAATATACTGCAATCCTTGCTCATTTTATGGGCTGTTTCTCTGTAGTGAGGTCAGGAAGGCACCTCAAAACGAGTAGGACTATACTTTGCCATCATGGGATATCTAATAAAAGGTCAACGAGTCTGTCGGTCTATTTAGAGTGCGTATTCACCTGTGGACATCGAGCTGGTAGTTGACCACCTCAGCGATGGTCTGAGCGTCTGCTGCAGAGCCTGACAGAGCGCAGTAGATCCTGTCATGGAGGGGAGACAGCTTGTTCATCACCCTGTTCACCACCGACGCCCTGGATGGAGGGATGAAGAGGGGGAGTGTGTAGGTTAATCATAGCCTCCTGGATATATCTTATACCTTGTATATATTATCACTATACATATGCACATTTATCTGCATATTACTTTTGCATTTCTGGTTAGAAGCTCAACTGCATGTCATTGTCTCAGTTCTTTTATCTCTAATCTAGCGACACTGCATGTAAGGAAAGAGGAAGAGGGAAGGGTTTAGTGTCAGTAAACACAAGAAGCTATTGATGTCTTAGTAAAGATAGTATTATGCAGATAGAACTGGACACAAGTGCGCGCGCACACTTACCCTGCAGACACTCGGGAGTCAGACCCCAGCACGACCCCTCCATCGAACTCTATGGCGATGATGGTGGTCTACAAACAGAGGAAAGGTCATTCAGAATTCATCTCCCGCACCGCACCATGTGTCCATGATGTAAGCCACCGGTTCTCAGCGCCACCAAGTCTCTCAAAGACGCTAAAGATCTCTACTTACTCCGGTTTTCACCTCCTCAGACAACCACTCTGGCCCCGTCTCTTCCAACATGTTGATGCACTTCTGGCAACGACAACAACGACCGTATCCGTCTGACGGGGAAGTAAAGCTGACACCCGACGTTAAACCCGAACGTTCAGTCGAGCAGTCCCGGTTTTATAAAGTTGTCTCGTGAACCCCTCTCTGCAGCTCTAAAACTGTGCTCGACGCGTTTGTTGCACACATCAGACGGACTCCATGTTTTTTCTAAATTAAATCGAAATTGAAAGTGAAGTCCTTCCTCCTCTGAGCAGCAGCTGCGAACCCGTTGAAATGCGCACATTTAACTCAGTGAGAAGTGTGTCTCTTTAAGCATCGGTGTCAGACAGTGGAAAGTGGCATGTAAAGAAAGAGTACAAGTACAGAGGAAGTGTACTTAGTTACATTCCACCACAGCTGTTACACTGAAAACACCCCTCATGATTTAAAGCTTGATTACAGTAACAGCTGACGAGCACAGAGCTGTGAACAAACAGCAGAACATTGACTTAGACTGTATTGGTACATGTTGAAGAGTATTTAATGTCTTTTTCATCCTGAGCCCCCCCAACACTTCTCAACACAGTGATGACCTCGTCTTTAAGTGGGCATCAGACTGTGACAGCTTTGGCCAAACTGTTAAATTGTGTGAGCCACAAAGTCAATCCATTGCCACCAATCACTACAGACATACACCATGCACCAGTGAAGAACATTTGAAAACCTTAAAATGACACGGGGAACCACAAGGACGCTCATTTACAGACATCACATATCCATGAAGATATTTTAAAGCACAGAAGAAAAAGAAAGTGAGAGGACGAACAATGGGGTTTCGGAAGATGTTTATTTATATTTAAAATGTTTCCAAACAGACAGGCAGATAGAGCTGTATCTATAATGGCATTATAAGAGATGTAAGTAGAATGTTGTAGTTTGGTATATATTTTGTATAAACTAGTCTGCAGGTTACCATAATAACAAAACTGATTTTACACCACTGTTTCCACATTCATAAGTTGTTTCATGTGTCTTGTTCTTCAGGTGTGTGTGTGTGTAGAATGTGTTACATCCTAATCCTATAAAGAACATTGCTGATGAGATTGTTGCTCAGGAATTTCAAACAATTGCTTACATAAAGCCAAAAAAAAAAGAAAAAGTCAAGATTGCATTGGTTGTCGAAGGCTGTCACTCATTGTGGAACTTGGGCAGCTTGTTACCGGGGACAACCACGTGCTCCACCCCAGTTTCCGTGATCACCACCAGGTGAGCCACGCCTCCGCTGACGTTGTCTCTGCCCATGGCGAGAGCTAGAGCTGTGATCCAGAGATGAAGCAGAGGGAGGGCCGGAACGACAAGGAGAAATAAAGGTCAAGTTCAACAACTGACGGGACGCAGTTTGCAGCGTTTATACTCCTAACAGCTACAAAGTCACCAACTAAAGAATGGATTTCCATTTCAATATTTCCTTTAAGTGCAATCATCTCAGCTAAGCTGTGTGTCATTATGTCAAACTCTCATTTGACATTTGGAACCGTTACAAACCAAGCAAGCATTTACTGACTTACTGTCATTTTCTGCTACATCCTTGTACATATTCATACATTTTCGTGGAATCACAACCCAATTTCCCCCCCAAAAACTGACAGAACAAGTACCAACATATTTCGATTTGGGAACACAAGTAGAATAACACGACTGTACCATTAGTGGCAAACTGTAGGCATTCGTCTCTGCTCATGTTGGGTTTGTATTTGGCATCAACGTAGCCGTAGATGTAGGTGCTGCCTGAGCCTCCGATGGTCACCGGCTGACCGATTAACATCCCCCCTAGAGACACCACGTACACCTGCAGAGGGACGGAGAATATCAGTAATGCAGCTGTATGCCGCAATGTGGAGTTACTTCAGACGATCATCGTCACGGCTTCCCTGATGTTTGACTGTCATCACGACCGCCCCCTACCTGTGGTCCCTTCTTGCTGTCCCAGCCTGCTGTGATGAAGCCGGCCTGCAGCTCCTCTCTGTTTTTGTAGCACATTTCTTGCAGCACCGATGCCGCTGCTATCACCAGTGGAGGGGTCTCCATCTGGACACTGTGGGGGGGGAGAGGTCAGGGAGGGTGAAACTTTAAAGTTTGTGCAGTTGCGAGAAGAAGAGACTTTGAATCTATTAGTGTTGGATTTTTAAATGATTTTGTATAGGTGAAGAGTCAGTGTAATACATATATATATAAAGTGTGTTTACGACACGTGTGTGTGAGACTGTCGGAGCACACACAGGTTTTGTGTTAGTTTGCACACACACAACTGTGTATGACTGTCTTCGCCTCTTGTAAGAATTAAAAATAACCCAAATAACCAGCGGGATTAACAAAATATGATTTCAATGTGGGATGTAAAAATGTGATGTTGCAGGTTGTCTCTGTGTGCATGCGTAACACCTGCCATTGTATTCATATGTGTGTGTGTGTGTGTGTGTGTGTGGCACCTGTGTAAGGACAGGTGGAACTTTGCAGCCTTGGTGACGGCCTGAGCATCTGCGAGCGAGCCAGCCATGCAGCAGAAGATCTGGTCATGAACCTGAATCACCTTGTTGATGGTCTTAGATGATACATATTCCCTGAAGAGAGAGAGACAGAGACAATGAAATGAAACTAGGATTACCATCCATCATGTCACAGTGACCTTTGACCACCAAATTCTAATCAGTTCATCTTTGACTCTAAATGGACCTTTATTTTTTTTTACGAATATGTTTAACAATGTGGGCATCTTCAGTGTATCATCCCAACATCCTCACCCTCCAATGGAAGCCCTGGAATCTGAACCAATCACGACCCCTCCTTCAAAAGTGGCAGCCAGGATGGTGGTCTGAGGGGGGAGAGGAGGAGATGAAGAAGTTACATTAAGCCAAACATGACAGGAAACAAAGATAACACTGGGCTACACAGCATCACACACGTTTCTCATAGCTTCGTGTCCAGTTCAGCACCTCTGAGCAAGGCTATGAATCATGGGATTTAGAGTTTCTGGAAGGATTCTTTTAAAACTGAAAATATAAGTGTAGCCAGTCGTTTCTAACGTGCCAACGTGCAAACAACTGTGATATTAAAATACGCGAGACGTCCAGTCGATGTCATTTCACTTTGTGTTTGGTTACCTTTCAGGTATAGTCTCACCTGTTCAACCGCCAAATCGCGTATCGATCATTTTACGCGTAATGGGCTTTGGTGCTGCTTTGGTGCTGCGGTAGGCAAGATAAGAAAAGATACTCGTGAACCGGTCCGGATTTACTCACCCCTGTGCTGACTCCTTTGACTTGTGAGTCCGCGCTGCGTTTCTCCATTTTCACTGCAAAATCGAAAGAGAAGAAGGAGAGGTGACGCTCAGAACAGCGACCTCAGGCGCATTGAGACGCGCAGAGAAGCCGCAGTCCAGTATCCACTATGGCGCTATCAAATGTCTTCGAAACTCCTGCAGCGGGGTTTAATTTCGACAACGCAGCCAGGTATGAGCTTCTGTTTGTGTCTTCTGAGCAGCAGATTGTATCGATTTAGAAAAAAAACGAATTAAACTGTCGGTAACACGGAGCTTTCTCCGGGATCAAAAGTGAAAGTAACTTTTCCCTGCTTGCTTATCACTGTGATCAATGAAACAACATAGTGATGATGTATTCACGGTTATTATATATATATTACATACATTCATAAGTTGTCCCCCCCTGTCACCCCCCTCCTCCCTCTCTCTAGGAATGCTGCGTTAGAGGGTCTTTTTGATGGACAGACACCTAAACCTCTGAAAACAGGCACCACCATAGCGGGAGTGGTGTTCAAGGCGAGTATATAAAGCTGTGTAAATCTGCACCTGTAATAATATGAATGTATCAGAACATTTAGTCCATAAATCTTACACTGGATTCCTTAATCAAAGTGTACCAGACTATTATATTTTCCTTCCATCCCTGCATCACTGAACATGACAGTCCCTGTTCACAACTGCATTGCCACAATGCATAACTTTGATAAATACATAAATGCAATGAGGGGAGCTGCCCAGTGCATCACAGCACTGCTGGTGCCTGGGTAGCTCCAGTGGGCCCACTGAGATTTTAATGCCTTGCTCAAGTGTAACCCAAAGGGCAGTTGAATGATAATTTGAGTAATAAACTTCGCAATCGGTCTGTGTCGGTGCAGGATGGAGTGGTTCTGGGAGCAGACACAAGAGCCACATCCAGTGAAGTGGTGGCCGACAAGATGTGCGCCAAGATCCATTACATTGCTCCAAATATATAGTAAGTGTCCTACACGCTACACTGACACCATAACCGGAGAAATCTACCTTCAAAATACTCTCACCGTTATCAGGCTATAATGTGTGTTCCTTTGTTTGTGGACATGGTCCCATAAACGGCCTTCTTTACTTGAGATTTCCTACATATCCCAGAATGCCTTACAGTGCCCCTTGTATTAAGTATGAAGGTTTTCCACATTAGAGCAGTTACACTCCTGTGGTGACTTCTTGTTCATAATCTACTAAAGAGAGACTTGTAAATACAGTAATGCGTCACCAATGACCGATTACATAAATGCAATTTGTGGTTGCATTGCATTCTGGGCTATTGAGGCTACTCAGGGAGAAGGAATTAGTCGCTTTGACTTTTTTTGTATGATGGATTTCTGCAATTGTTGAAGCAAAACATTTGCTGAAAAGAAGCCGTCCCCACTTTCTCCTCTCTTTAATCTTTCTCCTCTCTGTCTTCCTGATTCCCTGTAGCTTTTTTTTGTTCCTATTATCCCTCACCTCTTCTTTCACAATGCCTCTACTTCCTCTCTCCGTAGCTGTTGTGGAGCAGGTACAGCAGCAGATACAGAGAAGACCACGGACCTCCTCTCCTCCAACCTCACCATCTTCTCTCTGAACAGCGGGAGGAACCCTCGCGTCGTCATGGCCGTCAACATACTACAGGATACGTTGTACAGGTTTGTGTTGCACATGAGCTTGTATCCAGAGGTGTGTGAAGGAGTTAAACTCGCGGCCCGTTAAAACCTTCCCATGTTCTGATCTGTGTGGCCCTCAGGTATCACGGCCAGATTGGTGCCAGCCTTATACTGGGAGGAGTAGATTGCACTGGGAACCACCTGTACACAGTGGGGCCGTATGGCAGCGTCAATAAGATGCCTTACCTTGCAATGGGTATGTATACGTGATAGAAGCATATTCTCTAAGCATTGGCACATCTTTTCCTTAGATTCGTTGCAGGTGGAGTTTTTGTAAAACTCTTTTCTCTGTCCGCAAAACATGTTCTATTTTATACATAAGCATCAGATATTACACCATTTTATATCATTCATTATCGATTATTTTTTAATTTGCTGCAGTTATGCATTTGATTCCCTCTCAGACATACGATCTGTTTCATCATGCAGGATCTGGGGATCTGGCTGCTCTTGGGATTCTAGAGGACGGGTACAAACCTGACCTGGAGGTACGCCACCTGGACAGCTGTTGTTACATATCGTGAGAAGGATCGATAGTCATGATCATTTAGACACCATCACTAAATAATTGAATGTACTGTTGGGCATCTTTAACTGAATATTCCCATCCCTATTGAATTAGCAAATAGAAAAACCTAAAGAACATGTAGGTATTTTGGGAATTTCTCTCTCCGTCATTTCTCTAATTTCTCGTAACTCTCTCAGCTGGACAAGGCGAAGGAGCTGGTGCGTGTTGCCATCCATGCAGGCATCATGAGTGACCTCGGATCAGGCAACAACATCGACATCTGTGTCATCACCAGACCAGGAGTGGACTACATCAGACCGTACCAGGTGTCCGAGTACAAAGACAAAAGGTATGAGTGTGACTTCATCTGCTCTCTGGAGGGATTCTTAAAGGAGCAGTGTGCAGGGTTTAGTCGTCTCTGGTGATGAGGTTGCAGATTGCTTCCCCTCCCTTTCCAAGTGTGTCAGAACTACGGTGGCCTTCAGGTAATGTAAAAACACGAAAGGCTCTCTCTAGAGCCGTTCAGTTTGTCCGTTCTGGGCTTCTGTAGAAACATGGCTGTGCATGGGACTCCATGAAGAGGACCCGCTCCCTATGTACGTAGATAAGAGGGGCTCATTCAAAGCTTACTAAAACACAACGATTATACTTTAATGAACACATAGCTATGAATATTACATTATATTTCTTCCAATAAATACCTCTAAACCGTACACACTGCTACTTTAAAACAAGAGACTATATTGAACCATGTCTGCAAATCAGATTTCCCTCTCAGAGTGGTGAATATCTTGTGTGATTATTATGCATTAATGTTTTCTGTGTGTTTGGTTGTGACTTACATGTAACCCTGAAGCTTTTTAATTATTGAATCCATCCATCCATCTCTTCCTCTCTCCTAGGAAAACAAAATACAAATATGGTCCAGGCACAACACCGGTTCTGACCGAGAAAGTAGTCCCCGTGAAGCTGGAGGTTGTAGAAGAGACCGTGCAGCGGATGGATACAGCCTGAGCCGATGCACAGTCACACCTTATAAACACCACTTTTAGCAGTGAAGTGAAAAGTCTTTGCTTTCATTGCATTGTCATACACTAGTTTTTAAATGCAAGCAGTGAAACATCTCAGACATTTGATTAACATTGTCAACATGGTTTCTATTCTTCACTGTGATGTGGCTGAATGCAGTAAACAGAGAGACTGCTATAGACCAAATGAGAAGACTGTAACATGTGGAATAATAATAAAAATATCTTTGAATGAAATTGTATTTGACCCCTGTTGCTGTTTATTTTCATGTTTTGTAATAATTTATTGAATGTATTATTACTATAATATGTCAAGCCCCAAACAGCAGCCCTGTACTTCTGATAAAGACCCGATAAAAAAGAAGGGCTTATATGTGAATGTATACGTCATAATACGTCATTGACACGTTATTTACCTAACTACAGTAGATACTGTGTATTTTTATAAATATGAAATGCAAACCCGCATTAATAATGTTATTGACCTGTGCTGGCTTCCCCAAACCTGAGCGCTGCTTCTCTGCTTAGAGACTGATGATGACACACATACAGGGCTCTCCTATTGGTTGATGCGAGCTTGAGCCATCTTTTTTATTTACAGTAAAATAAATGCCACAGTCTTGTTTTTATTTTGTTTTTGTCAATTAACATTTTATTATATAAAAAAGGATTTGCTAAATGTATTTATAAATAGTTACTCGTCGATGTTGTGTAGATGACTCATTTTGCATGCAGGACAAGACTACAATAAAATAGCTTTTGAACCCTTTCACTTTCGAATTCTTTCTCCCGTACCAGGAAATTATCCGTGACGCTTCTTCAGTCGCCTTCGTCATTTTGGAAAACTTAACACCTAAACTTGTAGAATATAATTAGAATATAGTTTAATACATAATGGCTCTTTTACAAGTGTCTGGTTTTACGCCTTATGCTGAACTCCGTGGGCAGATTCTTCCAGCAGGACAGACGCATCTCGTCGACCGAACCAACCACTACAATTTCGGGACCAAAACTCAGGAATTTGCTGTACCTCTGGGTGTAGACGTGAGTATCCTTTCACTAACTTTTGGTACAAAATGAATACTTTGCATCGTAACCAGTAAGCCTAATGCCACAAGCGTGAAGCGTCAGACGCGCTGTGGTTCAACGTATTTTACGCGTCTGTGGTTTTCAGTGTGTGGTGAAGTTTGCTTCTTATGGAATGTCATATCATGCATTCATCTTAACTAGGAATTATTGTTAAAGAATATTACATTATGTATAATATTTCACACACAAACACACACACACACACACACACTCACACTCACACACACACACACACTTAACGCCATTACGCATCATGAGTCCCACTGAGTTCTCTTCTTTGGTTTCATTTTAGCCCTCAGGGTTTCTCAAATCCTGCAACCGTGACGGTGGTGTGTCTATAGACCTGAACCATGGTACGACCACCCTGGCCTTCAAGTTCAAACATGGAGTCATCGTGGCTGTGGACTCCAGAGCCTCAGCAGGACGTTACTTAGGTAAATAGACATGGACAAGTTATTATTTCTTATGCAGACCTGGAAAAGGTTAGAAAATTGGAACTACACAAAATGTAATGCAATGTGTTAGCTTCTGTAAAGGAAATGAAGGAGTTATAGAGTGGGCTGACCCTGTCAGTCATATATTGCCCAGCCTCCATCAACATGCATCATATCAAAGAGGTGTGGAGCTTTAAATGTAACATTTAGGGACCATGAAGTCACAAAATGTAAATAAGGCAATACGTGTAACCAAGGTGCTGCTACACTGGGCTTCTTCATGCTTCAGCCTGTAGTCTTGGTCACAAAATGTCTCCTTTACCCAAATGTGTCCTGGCTCTGCAGCATCCAACGACGTCAACAAGGTCATAGAGATCAACCCCTACCTGCTGGGCACCATGTCGGGCAGCGCTGCAGACTGCCAGTACTGGGAGAGACTCCTGGCCAAGGAATGCAGGTCTGTTGCAGTGTTTTGAATATTGATCGGTCAGTCCCTGAAATGTAATTATTATGTATCTGTGTATTATGCTGCTCACATACTATGTAAAATGTGTTAGGAAGTTGCATGCACAGTGGAGTAAAGTATCTGGTCAAGGAAAGAAACGGGAGAAAGCTCTGATTTTGTTTGAGTTTGTGTGAAGATATGCATGTTGATATTTGATGATATTTAGACAGACATGGACAACTTCAACATGACGTGTCGCAGGCATACAACCCTGAGGGGCTGATTCTAGTTTTTAAATGAAAACATACTTTCACAATAAGATAAAAGGATAAAAAGTCAGTATTCCTATAAACCCAGGAGGAATATCGCCAGTATTTTCTTTTATAGTTGACAGGCCACAAGATCAGGCCAGCCTGGACCACCTCCATGGCTGATTGATGTTTTAATTGATTTGTTATATTTTGACGTCCATCCAGGCTGTACAGGCTGAGGAACAACCACAGGATCTCTGTGGCTGCTGCCTCCAAGCTGCTGTGCAACATGATGCTGGGTTACAGAGGCATGGGCCTCTCTATGGGAAGCATGATCTGTGGATGGGACAAAGAGGTAAGCTGTGGGTGTGTGTGGGTGAGTCTCACAATCTGAGCTCAATAGAAATGTCCCCACTGTGGTAGGAGAGGATAGTGATGTTGTGGTTTGAGGCAGGATGCTTAATATGGATGTTTTATGTTCCTGTTAATATGGCTGATTCATAAAAAAAAGTGATACTGGTGCATTATTTAATATTAATGATGCTAAGTTGCTTTATATTCAAACAGCTTTCATTAATGTGAAAACTATTGAAAATAGTCATCACCTAGATAACATTTAAACCAGGCCCACCGATCGGTTTGGAGGCTACGTCATTGAACGGTTCATTTTTTTACGGTTCGGGTTCCAGTAACAAAAACATGAAACCACAACATATTCAAATCAGTACGACACATGAAATGTAGAGCCATATGGCTGCATCTCAAAACACATGCATTAATGTCGCCTATAATTTCTTAAAGAATCAGGTACACCGTCGTTGATGTAGCAGCTAATTTGAAACTAAATTTGAAAGTAATACCCCAAATGACAGCATGTTATTATGGTGAAATATTATCAGCAGCTTGTGTTTCGAGGCTCAGAAACTGCTGCCTGTATGTAAAATGATAATTCAATGTCTGTGTGCTCTCCAGGGCCCTGGTCTGTACTACGTGGACGATGGAGGGACGCGTCTGTCCGGCCGAATGTTCTCTACCGGCTGTGGAAGCAGTTTCGCCTACGGTGTGGTGGACAACGGCTACCGGGAGGACATGACGGTGGAGGAGGCGTATGAGCTGGGCCGTCGGGGCATCGTTCACGCGACACACAGGGACGCCTACTCTGGAGGGGTGGTCAACAGTGAGTAGACTCTCAGAACGCTCCTCAGCTTTCTTTTACATTTACTATTCAAGCATATCTTTGTTTTTGGTCAGTTCACTTTGGTCCAGATGGGAATCTTAACTATTGGATGGATTGCCATGAACTTTGGTTCCTATCATATCCTCACATATAAGAAACTCAAACTAGCAAATTTGGGGCATTTTTGCTTGAAAAAATACTTTATGGACAACTCACTAATGGTTTCAGCTTAAAATTGTACCAGTAGTCCTCTGTGTTTCCTTACTTTTATTAAAGCAATATAAGTGTTTCTTTTTTTCGCAAGTGTTATGAAATCCAATACTATTACTGTCGATATGTGTTCCATGATATGAAAAAATATAAAACAGAGCATGGACAAGAATTAGAATAAAATTAAGCCAAACAAAACAACCTCATGTCAGAGTCAACCTCTGAACTCAAACCTGGTTGGTGTCTGGCCGGGGAGCTTTGTTCCATGTCTCTCTCCTCATTTCCTGTCACGTCACATCTGATACCTTTCAAATAGATGCATAAAAAATAACAGCATGTTATAGAGCTATGAAATGTATGAAGCCATGGTCTGTGAGCACTTGAAAGAGTTACATTGTCATTCTTGTCTTTATGTGTACCTTTGAAGTAATATGTGTGTGTGTGTGTGTTTTGTGTGTGTGTGTGTGGGTGTGTGTGTGTGTGTGTTTTGTGTGTGTGTGTGTGTGTGTGTTTGTCTAGTGTACCACATGCAGGAGGATGGCTGGATAAAGGTGTGTAAGGAAGACGTATCAGAGCTGATCCACCGCTACAGGAAGGGAATGTTCTGAATGTGCAGCACTCTAAAAACGTCCAATGATGACTTTCTTTCCAAAAACCTTTTTTTTTTTTGATAACTTTTCTAATAGTTGATTTTGGAAATGACCCCACTGTTGTCTCACAGCAGAGTGTGCAGTGATTTTAGCTCAATGAAACGTCAGAGCATGAGATGCTATAGAACTGTTTCTTTCCTTACACACGAAACTGTTAAGATCTTTGTTTGGTATTTGTTCTTTATATGTAATGCAGGTGTGTTAGTTGATTCTCACATGGTTCCGTGTAGTAGTTTGTGTTAACCAGACATCCTGTTCAAAATAATCTTACATAATACATAATACATAACAGCTCTAATAAAGCCTGTTGCTCAACTCCCTGCTCTGTCCTGTAATGATTGATTGAACTGACGATGATGAAAATTGAGTGAAGCAGTCACACGTCACTGAAAATGACAAGAATTCGATTTCAAGGCTTTTCATCCTTTCTCCAGCAGTTCTTCTGGTCTCTGTCCTTGTTTTACTGTCAACCACATTATTCAATATGATTGTGTCATTGAGGTTTTTATATATTTTATTTTGAGCTATGGAAGAAACATTTTAGATGCAGGGTCTGATCGTTACAGATTTCGGTTTTATTATCGTTGGGCATTCAGGAAGTGCCAAACCTTTCCAGAATAAAACCTGTTCGACGAGATTTTTAAAGTTATCATATTCCTGATAACTGGGATCTAACTAATAAATCCATATTAATACTAAGGAAACTGGGTCATATCACTTAATGTTAAACCAACGTTTGCATATTTAAATATGGTTTGTTACATCATTTATACTTTAAAGTATAACAATAAAATGTTTGTGAGAACGGCTGTGATGTCATCTGTTTCTATGCAGAACTCGGCCACATAGGTTTTGATCAAAGAGGTACAATGATCTTTATGAAAAAGGTCAACCATCTTAATGTTCACAGGTCTGAAAGGATGTTTGTTTTCTTTCACTTAAGTGAAACTTTAAAGGTCATAGAATGCGAGCAGGAATTGAAATTAATTAATACATTTAGAACCAAAGGCCACACAAAGTGTTGTCATCACAGCTATACTAATGATACATAGTATGTATTTGATGTTTCATACTGTAGGTATAACCTGTAATACATTACATCTAGTAAGAAAGATAGAGTTGATTTGGAGGAGCAACACAACCGGAGAATTTCCTGACAGTTGTAAAGTCATCAGTTGCCAGGCAGATTTCAGTGCAACAGGTTTTGACAGGGAAAACCTAAAGCACCACAGGAGCAGCCAGAAGAAGAGCATACACACACACAATGAGAAATCAGAAATAACATGAATCCTTTGTATGATTTTTTCTATATACATGTATAAATATATATAGATGAGAAAAAAATTGTGTTAACACCTTTCTTACTAGAGAACGCAGGTCTCAAACAAAAGCCTCTCATGTGTTTTCTGGTCAAGTGTAAAATCCCCTTCAGATCTCTGTGAGGAATCACCGGTTTGCCACAAACATGTTGCTCTTCCTGCTTTCGTTGAATATCTGCAGGACAGAGACGCGTTCATTTGGTCTCTGAGACAATAGAGAACACTGAATATTCAGATCATTGTAGCTTCTACAATCACAACATGGACAATGTGTTGACAAGAACTTTTCTATCATTATTCATACAACTATTTCAGACGATGTGAGTCTTCATATCCAGCAACTCACAGTATCCTTTAAATCAATGAACTGAAGATCACAAAGTTTACAATTCTAAGGGCAGTAAAAACACAAAACAGCAACAATATTCATGTAATTGTACTTACAGTCACAGATGAGTAAGCATATGGAATCACAAGACACAGACATTTGGAGTATTGGGTAATTTATTGAAAAGCAAGACAAAAGTACGAAAAGGGTCAAAAGGAGAAACTTCATTCGTCTTTCATTTACGTAACCATTACAAGTGATTCAGAGCATCACTGATCAGTTTCTACAAAACCAAGAAGGAAAACATCCCTCGTTCCAAAGTAGCAGGAAATAAAATCAACAACATTTCTATCAGATTACTGAGAAGCTTCAAACATCTAATAGCTCTTTTAGAATCTCAGATCAAATTTAAATATAATATTTCAAAACGGATCAGAAAACATTATGAAACAAAAAACATACTCCTGATTAATTCGGAAAAACCTCGAAGACATAAATTATTATTTGCTTCAACCTGTTTGGAATCATAAGTAGATCTTTAAATTCAATCTGTTGTAAAGAAAAACACAAACCATTTACACAACTGGAAAATAAATGTACTGATGTCTATATATGTGTGTGTGTGTGTGTGTGTGTGTGTGTGTATCGGGGCAGGCTACATGATTCATCCTGCTGAGAGTGGGGGGTTCAATCCCAGTCCACACTGGGAGAGAGCTGGAGTCCAGTTCACCAGC
>NW_022280087.1:1090260-1109549 GCF_004355925.1 Anarrhichthys ocellatus | reverse complement strand
TTTTGTTTTTTCTAGCTTGTACGTGAAAGTGAAACTAAAATGAACCTCTAGTTGAAGGGGAAAACCAGCGCGATAAAGTCTACTTTGTTTGAGTGTCAGACAGCAAGAAGAAGACACAATCATGACGAACTGCTCTACGATCTACAAACTGTCGCTGGTTGCAGTGGTGTGCTTCATTAAAGGTGAGGTTGCGCTAACAGTCGAATAATTGAATCCGTCGTCGATATGTTGCCTCTGCTGCTGCCACATAGCCTACCATAGACCAGAAATATAACCGATGCGTGTTTTCTCATGTAATGACATGAGCTCCGTGGACAACATGAACATTCATATTAATGTGCATATCTTCAACTGCAGCAAATTTGGAAAATATGTATTAAGATATTCTGTTGCTTATATACTTAATAATATTATAGAAAAGTCAATACCTATAGCAAAACAGCTGTCTATAAGTATAAGTTGACAATGGAGTCGTGTGCATGACTTTAACTTTAAAACTCAAACTATTTAAATATAGTTATATGTGATTCTCCGTCAGATTCTTCATACACCGAATCAAGCATGGAATGCATTCACGTAATATAACGTGTGAAACAATGTCCTGTTCATCGCACACTGTTAACTTTAACATGGATTACTTTAAATGAAGGTACATTTCCAAAGGGACGTTGGTGTGAAGCGGTCAGTGCAGCAGCGCGCTCTCGTGGCCGAAAGTGTTCCCGGAAACAACAACTCGAGGTCTCACTGAATGAATACACGAGACAGCTGAAAAACATAGACATGATGATACAGCACATAGGCCGAACTGTGTTCGACTTTCTACAGAACACTTCCCACTCTGTCAGAAGTTTTGTTTAATGTCTAAACATTGACATAAAAGAGCAAAGAGAATAAAAGTGAAAGCAAAACTCTGAACCACTTCAGTCAGCCACAGAGTATTTAGCTCCCGAAAGGGGGAGTCATAGGGTTTAGGGTTTGATTCTTGCAATGTCCTGATGTGTTTTTGTATTTCCAATGACATTAACTTATTTTATAGTAGATCGATTCCATAAAAGGTTGTGGAAGGATACTAGAGACACAACGATTTATTGGTAAATATTAGGGGATTTTTGGAGTGTTGCCACTGAATAATACAAAATGCTGTGGACTTTAATATCAGAATATAGTGTAATCTGAGTATTATATTCCTGTTCCACTGTGGCTTTGTTTTTATATTGTTCCTTTCTTGTTGGATCTATTGTCTGAAGCCTGCAGCAGCAGCTGTCCAGTGTTGGAGTGCTGGTTGGTGCAGGAGAAGACGGGTCGAGGAGGAGGTTTAGCTGCAGCTACAAGCCAGGAGAAATCCCTGCTTCACGTCCGAACAGACCGCCACACCGCAGAGACCCAACAGGCTCCGTCCAACATCGACCCCGACAGAGTCTACTTTATCAGCGGTCAGTTCAAAATGACACGCAGAACGGGATGTGTGACCGCACATGTATGTAGATGTGTGAGAGAGAATTCTGTATGCACTGGGTGTAATTCAGTGTGTGTGTGTGTGTGTGTGTGTGTGTGTGTGTGTGTGTGTACTCTTCTGTATACCTTCAAAGTAAATGGAGAGCATTAAATAGATGCGCTACACAAATGCAGCAATCATGTTTTAGCTACGTATTCTCTGCGTCCTCTACACTTTTTTTTCTTTTTACATATAGAACAAACCTTTCGTGTTTAATATTACATCAATAATATAGATCTATGGGTTCAGTGTGGCTTAATTTCATCATTTATTTTTTTCCAGGCTTAAACTTGAATTTCTCAGCCAAGTATTCCATAATTAACTAGAAAGGTATCAGAAAAGGAAACAAAAAAGTATTGTGATTTTCCTAGTATTTATCTCTCTGCCATCTCCCTCTTTAGATTTTCTGATTTCTTTTACGTAGAAGCAGAGCGAGCATCTGTGACCTGCTTTTAACCATAGCGACGGAAACATGTGACCCGTCTGACTCCTGTTTACTCAGACCCAGCTGCCACTCTCTGCCACCGCTCTCTCAATCCTCCCAGAGGCTCAGTCGAGAAGCCCCAGTGTGAGATCAACCCCTTCCTGCCGCAGCCCTCCACCCTCAAATGGGTCGCTCCACTCACAGACTCCGCCTCCAGCCCCATTTACCTGCAGGCTGACTGGTTTTCCACCGCCCTTCAGGGCCTCAACGGACAGCTGGCCATTTCCACTATCACGCGTGCTCCCACAGCAACCAAAGAGCAGGATGGTAATGATTTATGACACAGAAGACCAGTCCGAAAAATGATGATTGTTACCAAGGGCCACCCACAACATGGTTGAGATGCGTACACAAAAATGTAATTGACTTGACTCTCTCCTCCTCACTGTCTGTCTCCTCAGTGATCCTGAGTGTGACCACTAAAACCGTCTCGGTGCAGTCCAGACTTGGGGAACCAGTGTTGCTGGACTGCGGCTTCTGGGTCGACCCCTCCTCGCCTCTGTCCGGGTTGGGTTTTGCCGTAGAGTGGCGCTACCAGTTCCGAGGCGACGGACGCTTGGTTCTGGCCTACGACGGCAAAACGGACCGCTTGGCTGATGTCCAAGAGGAAGGGGCCACGCTGGACTTTGAGGGTTTGCGCCAGAAAGGGAATGCGTCCCTGATCCTGCTGGAGGCTAAAGTGCGTCACTCCGGGATGTATATTTGTACGGTGTATCTGCCGTACCTTGTGGCTCAGGTGGCGTTGGAGCTTGAGATTATAGGTGAGGGAAAGGGGAAACTGTTATTGTTTAGTATCTGCTGTCATACAACGCTGAAATAAACTAATTATTCCGTTTGGAAATTAGGAGCTCATAAGCTCCAGAAGAACCTAGATTTCATTGAACCAGATTGTTATTAACGTTCTCTTACCGTCTTTCCTTTTTTCTTTGCTCCTCCGCTCTTTTCCCCTTCTACCCAGAACCTCCATCCCTCTCCATCCACCCGTCCCCTCTGCCCCTCGCTGTTCCCGGCCGGAATTTGACTGTCCAGTGTGAGGCGTCCGGCTTTGCCCCCCTCTCCCTGGAACTGAGCTGGGAGTTCAAAGGCACCGATGGGAAGTCCAGGCCTCTAGGATCAGGCAGCGTAACGGGCCACAGGCAGGCCTGGGATGGAACCTATAGCCAGAGCACCCGGCTGGAGCTGGACACAACCAAGCTGGACCTGGGCCCAGGAGGGGAGGTCACCTGTGTGGCTGTCCATCTTGGAGGCACACGACGGGCCAGCGTGACCCTCAATGTCATTGGTAAGGCTGAATGATTTATTGTCTAAGACATTTATGAAGCTCTTTCGGCGTCAGTGGGTTTGAACGTTTTTGTTCAATAAGTAGAGGCCAGGTGGTGATTTTTCTGCATGTTGCCAGGAATGGTTCAATTAGAAAAGGCAGGCATATCAATGTAAAACCCGATGTTATTTGAAATTTTGGTTATTATAATATACTGTAGCCTACATGTTGCATTTTCCTGGTTTTAAAGGAAGCGTTACAGTTATGTGATGCCATTTTCTATTTACAAGGTGCAATGTGTAAGATTTTACTTTAAAACATTGAAAAAAAATGAGTGAACATTATCAACAGAGTGTGAAGAGCTTACATTGCTGACGTTACGTTAAAGACGTGGAGAGGCGAGGGTGAGTCACTGTAGCGTCCAGTCTGCCCTCAGCCCAGGACGAAGAACTACAGTCGTTCTCTTGTCTCTGCCACCAGACAAACTGTCAAACAGGAAGAAACCTTGGAGAGAGCAACAGAGGAGGATCCTCTATCAGGACAGAAGTGTGATAGATGTCATGTGTACAGAATGAACAACACAACAGAGTTACAACACATTCAATGCATATCACATACATGATTCATGTAATGAGAGTAGTAAGCAGAATAATGATGGAAAAATGATGACTACTAATATTAACATCAGAAGTGGATATAGTAGAATAACAATGATAACAAAAGCAGTAATGGTATCGGCAATAGTAATAGCAATGTGACTACTAATAATAATGATAGTAGCAGTGGGTGTCAGCAGGACCACGGCAGGAGGAAGGACCAGGGACCAGATATAACCACGATCCATGGAAGCCTGAGAGGAGAGAAAGCACAAAGACGTTACACAGACCATAGCACAGTTAGTGGCACAGTAAACACACAGATGGCTAACTATGGGCCTGTGGCACACGTGAAGATTATAAAATAGTAGTGTTATTTTGACTCCGAATTTACGTATTCTTGCCCTGCTGTTAGTTAGTAGTTGTCTTTTTTTTTAAAACAACTGTAAATTGTGATTGTATGGACTCAGGTGTAGAGGTGAAATGCTGCCCCCTATGCTTTTGGAGCGGGTGGACAGGTATTACACATTGCACCTTTAGTTCAATGAACAGTGAATGTCTACCTGCTTGGATATCCACCCCTGCATTTAGTTACATCTATACATACAATAGATATGTGTTCACCAGCAGTCACACCTTGAATATCATCATTTAAAGACATAATGAATCTGACATATGTCATAGAGAGACTGCTACTCATTGAGCTGGATTATGGTCATTGTATGCTGTTTGGCCAGTAAAACATACTCATGAATGGCAAAGCTCATCCTCTTTAACATATTTTCAACGGAGATACGATTAGTTTAAGACATCTACTCTGTGTGATGGCTCTGGTGGAATATGTAACTCTTAAAATGAATTACTTTCATTAAGCTTGTCGACTAAGATGCAAGTCAAATGTATAGGAATCAATTATGTTTAAACTCCTCTTTTGTCTTTTCAGGGCTCAGCACCCCCTCCATTGAGGACTCGATGGCAATGGTCGGTGTAGCGCTGGTGCTCTACGGTCTTATAAAGTTCGTCTCTTGGACCTTCACCAGCTCAGGTAACAAATAATCCAGAAAGAATGCCATGTATACTAACAGTAATAATCGATTGTCTGCACCCATTTCATTATTTTAAACTGCAAGACAGATTGATATTTAATAAGATGCATTAATATATTTCAATTCCATTTCTGTATATGACTTTTTTATCTTTTCACTGCACACAGGCTCAGATGAGGCTGGTCAACAAGACAAGGTAATGTTACCTTTTCAAATATTTATTCACAAAATGTATAATTCTGAATGTTTTCACACAGACCACTTGTCTACTTGTACTTTATTATAATCCTGGTGCTGCTCCCGGGTGTTTTGCATGTCTCATTTCAATAATAACTTTCCACTTCTACTTACAGAAAGACAAGTAAAGAAGAACGAAGTCAACTGCTGTGGAAGTGTGATACTGAACCAACAAGCCTGTCTGTTTTGATATCTAGGATGGGGTTTCAGAAGTGACTATCCTCCAGACAGTTATGTCTTTTAGTTTAAGGCTATTGTGTCTCTCAATTTTACCTTTTTTTCACAGGTCCAGTTCTGCTAGGGTATCAGTGGCAAAGGGCTTCTGCTCAGTCTAAACATGTTTTTTGTGATATTTCTGTCACTTTAAAGCGATATAGCTGTTATATCTTATTGTCCTCCCACTGTTTGCATACTATATTTTGTCACAGACACTGGAAGGGTGCCAGAAAGTTAGAGGAATTTTGAAATAGTGTTGAAATATCAGCTTCAATTTGAAGATGTTAATGCTTCCATATGATTTTCCGCTATGTTTAAGAAACAGAAAGAATTAAATTAACATTGTTTATAAATGATCCAGGGCAGTAAAATTACTATTGGACTAAACTGTCCAAACCCACAAACAGAATCTTGTTTTTGTAAATATAGAAAAAATAATGTATGTATATTCTGACATTTTTGTTACTTGTGTGTTAGAGTGGTATTGCTTTCATTTTGTGTTGGTAGGAATGATGCTCCAACAGCCTGTGCTAATGCACTATTCAACTTCTATAGACGTGTGAAGGAAATGGTACAAACAGAGCACATAGTTCTACCCCACGGAAAATCTAAATTTGTGTTAGAATTCAAAGATTATAATTAAAGTGCCACATTCTTGGAAAACAAACTGAAAATGGTCACGTGTTCATTTATGATAGTATAATAGGGAAAATGTGTCTTCTTAAATGAATTCATAGGGCAGTATTTTAACAGACTGTAATGACTGGGCTGTTTTTATTTTCTTGCTGTTAATTCCGCAGGGATGAGAAATATTTCTAAATAAAAAAACCTTGTGATGAACTTCTCTCAAAGTTTGAGAGTAGTAAAATACAAAGTGTAAAAGTTGACTGATGTTCCAACAAAGTGAACTCAAGCTAGCATTAATGAGAAAGTGTAACTTCCGTTGTCCCTTTCAGAATAAAACTAAATTGTTTCGGAGTTGTGTTTTTAACTAAAACGTGTTAGAATCTTAGACAGAATAGAGAGACATAATACTAAGAAATGAAATAATACATAAAACAGAACTGTTTCATACCAGCAACTCACCATACATTTATGATTTATTATCAATCATTTTGAAATAATTATTAAATACATTTAAAGTATGAAAATATGTCAAGGTTGGGAGAAACAAATGTCTTTAATTTGACATCTATGAGATTAACGCAAACGTGAAATAGCTCTTCCTGCGTCTCTTTATGTTCACTATGTTTGTTGTTTGTGTTATTCGATTTAAGTGAGCGCATTCAAGTTAGAATTGGTGTTTGACACAACGTTAATTATTATATAACGTTACGTTTAGGTTTTAATCATCTGTATATAGGTTTTAATGCACTTCCTGGATTTTGACGTCTGTTAAACAAATTATCAAAATATAGCAATGGTACTCAAGGGGAGCAAATCACCCAATGGGTAACGATATTACTGGCCGTAAACCATCTATGAACCAATCAGAGGCGTTGGTGCTGGTAGGACTTTAGCGGGTACACTTTCGACAAGTCTAGCGATTTTGAGTCGACAGCATAGCGAAGTTGATGAGCATTGTTTTGGTAGAAAGACAGAAAGTCTGTGGGATTGAAATATGGTTTTAAATAGTATCGTGGATTTGTTTGTATAGTAACGTTGGGTTATGTCTTAAAAACAAGACACTGGCTTTTCTTCCAGCTCGTTATTTTCTTACTTCGCGCACTTAATGCTACTTGTCACAATGCTAACTAGCTAGCTAATGCTAACGAGCGTTAGCATAACTGAACACAGAATTTAATGGTGCATTGTGGTGAAACATTATCTTTTTTTGTCTTCACGTCAAACGGCTCATAAACAAGAGGTAAGGCACTTGTGAGTGTGTCGTAATGTGTTATAGTGCTAACCTTTATTTCCATTTGATAGCTTTTTGTCTGTCATAAAGCTAACCTCAATATGTCATCAAGCTTCGATCACGTCGTTGTTTACCTTCACTTACTGTTGTCTGACTGTTAGTTTCGTTTCTTAAACCACGGATAACGTAATGCTCATGTTAAATGGCGTCGTTGCTTGCCCATGAAGTATGGGGTAGTATTAGAGAGTCATAGCTAAATTCACAAACATATGGCCTTCTTTCAGTGTATTTTACTGTCTATATGAAGTAAAACTATCTACAAAGGGAGGGAGAATATCAAACAAACTATTACACGTATCAGAGGTACAGAGCCGCTGAAGGGTCATTATATAGTTAGAGAAAATACTTTGACGTTTGTGAGGCGAGCCACGAAAAACAACGCGAGTTTTATTTCTTTTGTTTCACCTCACAAACGCCAAAGTCCCGTCCCGTCCCCCCCCCCCCCATTAACAATCTACCATGTCCCTTCAGGGGCTCCGTACATGCCCCACACCTACGACTAAAGTAGTCTCGCACAGCCAGACCCTCTTTATCTACAGATATGTATACAGTGTATGAGCCAGACCTATGAGTAGATGAAGAGAACCAGCACTGTTGGCAGAAGAGCCGTCACTGAGATTACTCTGAGCAGTATGCATATGGGAATGAATTACAATATAGTAGATTTGAAAATATTTCTCACTTTTATCCCTGATGGTCTGAATTCATGAATGCTACTCGCAGTCTAACAAGAACGTCTAAAAGTACTGTACTTTAGTAAAATATTGAGGTACTTGTATTGAGTGTTTCCATTTAATGCTACTTTATACTTCTACGCCACTACATTTGGGAAGCCAATATTGTGCTTATTACTCCACTGCATTTATTGGACAGCTTTAGTTACGAGCTTATTTCGATTATTAATACAAAATATACATCAGTTATTTGTCACCAGTATTGTTATTAAACCCACCAATTCCCTCATGTTCCACCAGAACACTGCAACTTTCATATTGTTTGATCTTCAACATCCTTCTGCTTGTTTGACATCTTGTACTTTCAGTTGTCCTGATCAACATTCTCCCTGTTTTTATTTTCTGAAAGCAGAAATCACCAACGTTTTGGATGGCGGTGGCTCCCGCTTCGATGGCGGATAAGATCATCGTCCTTGATGATGATGAAGAGGAGAGGCCTCAACCCTCTTGCTCAGCCTCGTCCTCTCATCAACCAGCCAAAAAAGTCTTGCCACGCAGAGCTCAGCAGCCTGCCCCCCCCTACCCACATTACCCAGTCGCCTTTCGCCTCAGTGAAGAAGGACACGCATGTTCTGCAGGCTGAGAATCAGAAGTTGTTCACTGAGGTGAGGTTAGACGGTTAAGGGGCACAACTGAGTGTGTTTACGCAAACCTTGTCGATTATTTAGAAATGTGACAATATAATTGTTTGGCTTTCTGCTAGAATAACAGTGGTAAATGTCCAGTCCAAAGTATATTAACCTTTGGCTGGTAGCTGTTTATTTCTCTCCTTGATGGAATTGGGGGTATTGTATGAAATGGCAACTAATATACACGCTGGAATGAAAAGCTCCCTTTTGAAGAAGTCATGAAGCCTATTCCAGTGTGCTCATACTTTTCACTTTTCATTGCATTGATCTCTGTACCCCATGATAATGTAGATACACAAACGTCCATTGTAACTAATGACGATACTTATAAATACCAGATAGTCGTAATTATAATGACACATTACATTGAAACTGGAACAAACCTGAATCACAAAGTGCTGTTGTACGTGTTCTTAACGACCTTTTACAGTTTGTGAAAATGAAGACATGCGCTAGTGTGCGCACGCAGTTATGCAACAGAATTATGCCGGATTGCAATTGCTTGTCAAGATATGAAAGCGCATCAGCCACCAAAGGTCGCGGATGCAACCTAAACAAATTGACTTTCTAGATCTGTGTGCTGGTAGTGATGTGTGTAGATTACATTAGCAAGTGGCCCAATATTTAGTGGCTAGATATATTTTAAATACATGCTCGTGTGTTTATTATCTATGCCAACCATAAGTTACTACGAGCAACCACGGACGCATTCGACTGAAAGTCACCGGTTAACTCAGTCACTCGTTAGACTGAAACGGTCGCGATCCTGTCGGAATTCCCCAGAACTTGAGTCCACTGTTTGAACATCTATTCTGACAACCGACCATGCAACAAGCAGACATTTTGATGCTGTTAACAGTTTTAATTTTAAAAAGTGTCAAGCTTGCTAACCGGTCTGGACGGCCAACATGCACACGCATGTATAGTTTTGATGATGTTTGCTGTAAGGGCGTTTATCATTTTTCCTCTCTCTCTCCCTCCTCTGTCACCTTGCCTTGTCATCATGGGTGTTTTCTCTACTCCTTCATCCTAGTTCGTGGAGCACTGCTCAACTCACACCCAGGACTGCCCCGAGGTCTTGACCTTCCTCCAAACCAAGCATGCCAAGGCCTCCCCAGAGTATCTGTTCTCCGTGGAGTTCAGGAACACCTTGGGACGATGTCTGACTCACACTCAGGCAAACCGGTCCAAAACCTTTGTCTACATCAATGAACTCTGCACTGCACTCAGGAAGCATGCAGCGAAGAGGAGGCAGGCCCTCACCAAGGTTGAACCCGGGCTTTCTACCTCATCAAGTTCTGTCCAGTTTACCTCTGATTTGCCCAAAAGGAAAGACGAGAGTAAAGATGAGATGAATGAGGAAGAGGACGGGGTAAAACCGGCAGCGGGGGATAAGCAACCTTCCACCTCAGGGCTGCAGGAGGGCAACAACAAGGAGGGACCGGAAGCAGAGAAAAAGGCAAAGAGGGCATCCAGGAAACAGGTTAGTGTTGAACACTAGACATGTGATGAATAATTAGAAATAGGATTTTTATGGCACTTTTCAAGTTTCTTCAGTGTTTATGAAGTACTATTCATAAAAGTAGAACAGATAAAGATCACATTAAAGAGCATAAAAGTATGAATGATGAATGTGATGGGTTTGTGATGGATTTTTTAATGTATATTGGTTTTTAATGGACACATAAAGGTATTTCTTTTCAGATTTTGATCAGCTTATACAATGTCTTTAATGCAATTAGTACCTCACTAAGGTGTAGTTGTCACCTGTTTTTACTTGGTAGCCTAGAAACCATTAACCAATCGCAACTAATTCTTCTTTTTCCTTTCATCCCCGACATACAACTTGATACGGGAAACACAAGCAACCAGGATGAATCGCCTAAACTTATGAGTCTGTGTCGGCAAACACACTGACCCTTCACTTTCTCAATTTCTCTCAGATAGCGTACCTGGAGAACCTGCTGAAGGTGTACAACGACGAGATCTGCCGCCTGCAGCAGGCCGAGCTGAATTTAGATGACCTGGGAACTGAGGACTCTTTATACATCCAGGAACACAAGCTCAAACGCAAGGTGAGCCTGCAGGTTGATTAGGCTCAGGGCTCCACTGCTGATAAACACGGCTGAAAGCTGTCAAATGCCAGGTTGTGTGACCGCTAGTCACACCTCTTCTTCTGTCCTCTACTTCTTCTCTTCCAGATGATAAAGATTTATGAAAAGCTGTGTGAACTGAAGGAGTGCAGCACACTAACGGGCCGAGTCATTGAGCAGAGGATCCCCTACAAAAGCACTCGTTATCCTGAGATCAACAGGAAGGTGAGCTGGTGGTTGCTTTAGTCCGTTTAAATGTCCTGGACAGTAACAGGCTGGGTGAAACTTAGTGTGATTGGGTTGTTTTATCTTGATCCTGGCTCCCATAGTAGATGTTGGTAGTGACCTCTGACCCGCTTAGGTATATCTTAAGTTCAGCAGTATTCATTTTGTATGAGCTGACACCAGGTTGTGCATCTACCATGTTAAATGTCTCACAGCTGAACTCTTATTTGCATGAACAGGATTATTATTGCTCACAGCAAGATTTGATCACTATTACTCTCTTTATTTAGGTTTTCAAAAAGCACGATACAAAACAGAAAAATGCAGAACCCCAAAATGAGTTGATGTAAATTGGAACTATCCAGAGTTTAACTTTTATTTCTATTGTATCAATAGTTATATCTTCATGCTTTTGAAGCAGGACCTTCAGTATTTGGATAAAGTAGCTCATAAAAAAAAAAAGGTGTGGCAAATTTAGTAATGAGTCAACAGCTGTTATTTCAATGTGTCAGATACATATTTAATCAACTTTTGGGGGAATATAAATATCACACAAGACGTGATAATAATACGTTAAGGGAGTCGGAGCGGGATCAGTCAGAACGTCCTATAGAAGCAAAGTGACATGAGAAAACAAAGACATAACTATGTGCCATGCATGAACTGGTGATGTTGGAGAAGCTGTTGCTGTATTTTTACGTGGGTGAATGTGATCGGCTCCTGATCCCTTGCCCTACGTTTCTTCCTCCCGTCAGATCGAGCGTTTCATCAACAGTCCTGAGGCGCAGCGGAACCCTCCGGATTTCCAAGACATCTTCCAGCAGGTGCTGCGCGCTAATGAGCGCCACAACCTGTGCCTGAGCCGAAAACAGCTGGACCAGATCGCCCAGGAGGCTTTCAGAGAGACCTGGCGCTGCATGCAGGAGAGACGCCACCTGGACCTGGTGTACAACTTCGGCTCGCGCCTCACTGACGCCTACAAGCCTGGTGAGACTGTCTGCCGGTTGCTGTGGCAGACTTGACTCTTAGAATGCTTTGTTCTGACGTTACGCAGGTTATCAACACAAATGCACCACAAGAAACCTTTATTTTCTGGTTTGAACAAACCTTTAAGGGCGATCCCACTTCAACAATCACCCAGTGTCTCGTGCAGCGCATTAGTATGGATAGAAATGTTAATGTCGACGTCTTCAAGGGTTTGGAAGTAATTATAGTTGACACTTTCTTTGGTCTGTTGGTAAACACAAAAAGATTAATAAAGTTCAATAAACGTTCCAGCTACTCATGTACAGCTCCGTGCTACAGCTATTCCATAAATTTGTCTTATATGAAGTGCAATTCTTTCCACCCTTGTTTTTAAAACGCCTACTTTCCTCTCAAGGCTTGAACAACTTTTGGACACTTTGTGTTGAGTGTATAAAACATGATTTACTGCGTTAAAGGGCCAGGATGTAGCATTTCAGGGGATCTTTTTAGCAAAAATGGAATTCAATATTCATAATAATGTTGTTCTTGAGTTTGTAATCGCTTAAGAATCTTGTTTTTGTTAGCTGAGAATGAGTCCTTCATATCTACACAGAGAGCTGGTCGTCTTCACGGAGTCCACCGTGTTGCACCGTCATGTTTCTACAGAAGCCCACAAAGGGCAAACCAAACACTGGCTCCATAGAGAGCCTTTCATTTTCCTAAGTTACCCGGAGGCCACCGTAGTTCTCCGACACGCTTGTGAAACTGTGGTAACGTGAGCCGCAGAGTGCAACACCGGTGTACCGTGACCTCCGTTGCTCCTAAAGGAGTGTTGCTATGGTATGTAGGCAAATGATGTTACCCTGGTTTTGCATTCGACGGCTCACGTGACCGCAGTCTTGGAAAGGGAGGAGTCAGTGGAGGGGTTAGTCTGCAACCGCACCTCTAGATGCCAAAACATCCTTCACACTGTCTCTTTAAGAAGTGCCGTGTCTTTACATTTGACTTGGTTGACGGGACCACACTGGTGCAAAGACAAAGTTCTATCTCTCTTTGCCCATCTCTTATCTGACTCTTAATTAATTGTCCTCGCCCTTGCCTCATCTATCCCTTCTCCCCCCCACCCCCCCTCTAAAGCCACTGACCCGGCTCTGGAGGACCCCTCACTGCTGCGGAAGCTTCGGTCGAACAGAGAAGTGGCTCTGTCCCGTCTCGAGGAGGTCATCACCAACTACGCCATCAAACAAGAGGACGCGGAGGAGCAGGACAGGGCCAAACGGCTGGAGAAAGACAGCAAGGAGAAGGAGGTAAGAGAGCGTCTGTGGAAGGAGGAAAATCATCAGTCTTCTGCTTTCAGTGTTTCACATGCTTTTGGTTTCATTTTTATGTATGAAAATGTGTTCCTGGAATTGTTTTATCCCTATGATCTTTGCATTCTCCACAGTAATGCATACAATTATATAGAAATAAAACTCAACATTCGAGAAATATATTATGATACATATATCTTGCTTCTGACAGCTCTGTTTCTTTTTAAAATCCTGTTTTTCCTTGTTTGACCCTCACATCTTATTTTCAGACCCACAAATCAGAAAACGGAGAAGGAACTAAAGAGGTGAACGGAGTGGCAGAGGTGGAGGAAGAAGAGGAGGTGGAGGAGGATGACGATGAAGAAGATGAATCATCAGACCCAGACATTGAGGAAGAGATCCAGGCCAGCACCCAGCAGAACGGACCAGGTAAGAGCAGAGATGTTCACTGAAATTTCTTTTTTTTATTCTGAAGTTTCAACAGTAAATCCAGTTTCCTGCCACTTTTAAATGATGTTAACATATTTCTAAGACATATTTTGCTTCAGTTTTTAGACTAAGTCTCTCTGATTGTATTAGTGGGAGCGACGGAGAGAAAAGATTTCATTGCATTCATTTCCCTCTTTCTGTAGACGATGACGAGGACGTCGGTGACGAGGATGTCGGTAACGAGGCGGAACCAGCGTGTGAAGGCACCAACAAGGAGGATCAGACGGATCGGTTGGCAGGAAGTGTTTCTGCAGGGGAAGAAGAAAGCGTGAAAGATGAGGACGACGAGCCAGCAAGTGGACTCAGTCCTCTTTCTGATGAGAGCAAGCCCCAGATCTCTCCGCTGGCCGACCTCCCCTCCCCCAGACAGAGCCCCAGCCAATCAGAGCCAATGCAGACTGATGACCAGACGCTGCTGTCTAATGGTAACCATGCAGGCTTAGAGGAGCCCGTGGATTCCTCCAATCATGTTTCAGTCGTGCTGGTAAGCACCACCAAAGTCACTCAGGACCCTGCAGACGTTTCTCCGGCAACAGCCAACGGGGTGTCTTTGCCGCTGTCGCCAGCGGTCATCGTAGAAAGTTGTGTCACACAGACGACCAACGGCACGTCGCCGCCGCCAAGCCTCAGAGCCACGAGGAGCCAGAAGAGGAAGAGGGAGGAAGCGACGTCAGGGAACTCCCGAAATAATAAGCATATACTCGTCCACGACAGGTACTGAAGGCTTTGTTACTCATAGATTAGGACTGCATGACATGGAGAAATATGTGACATGAATGTATTAGATATTGTTGCTAAAAAAAGTATATTGACACTGCAAATCATATTTGCAGTGTCAATAAATATGAACTTAACTTAACTTAGACCAAATGAAAAACAGGAAAGAGGAGCTCAGGTGAACTGTTTTTTTTTTAGTGTGGTTGTATGAGCTTCTTATTCAGACAGTATTACCTACAGTAGAGGGCGGTCGGTATGCCCCCTGTTTGGAGAAGGACCAGCACAGATGCAAAGCAATGCACTGCTGTGGGCGGGGCAGCAGCAAAACTTAGTTTAGACACCTAAACAAGTCAATATCAGTTCATGTGTACGCTATATTTAGAATATTTTCACAGCTTTACTTTGCTGCCAGACAGCCCTTTCTCAACAGGAGCTGAAGCCGTTATTTCTGCTCTCTTCAAAGCCACCAGACTCTTCTGACTCACAGTCATAACACAAACTATCTAACGATCAGTGCAGCGGTAGACCAGCAATTCCTGTGTTTTCAAGGTGAAATTACTGATTTGGTCAAAGCAGTCTGGTCCAGGACTCAACCTGGTCTTGTCTTAAACAACAGCACCTGTGTGATCTCTCGATGAACGTCGACGAGTCAGACTACTACTTATTCACCAGCAAATCGGTCAACAATTTAACGAAACAACACATCTGTATTTCTCGATTTTCAATGATGGACTTTTTGTTCAGTTCTAGTTTGCATCAGCACCTTTTTAAGCTGTGCTGTGTGCTCAACACATACTCTCACTGATGAAGAGGAACAGAGGTTGAGATAAAGTTCACTTAGTCTGGGACTCCACAGTCAAGAAAACAGTAATGCATTTAAAATGCCACTTTAGTTGTAGCCCTAGTGCTCTTCAATTAATAATAATATATTATTGTTTGTCTGGATTAAAGTTTCGGCAAGTAATTTAACCTTTTTGATTTTCTTTTACCTCTGATATTCCCACAAAAACTCTTTGTCGTCGTCCCCCCCCCCCCCCCCCCAAACCTGTTCCCTCCCCAGTGAGGCAGACGTCCCTCTGGATATGGGCGTTTTCAGCTGCAACTCTCCACAGCAGGCAGAGTCAACCCGAGCAGACACTCCAACCAATGAAATGGTCAGCAGCTCTCAGTCGACTCCACCCCCCAAGAAAAACAAGGTGGGTGCTCATAGAAAGAGGACAATTTCCAGGTATAGTTTATACGTGTGTGTGTGTCTCACTATTAAATCTTATTTCCATATCTTTTTTATGATGATGTTCATCATTATGTTATACAGCTGTTTCTCATCCTTTATCAAGGTCACATCGATTACATTAGTAATTAAAAAATAGTACGGAATTATTGTTTTTACTGATTTTTCACCCAAAACAACAACAACAACATTTGAAAGACAAACACATCAGTTTAAACCGACGTTGACACATATTTGATGTGTTTCCTCCTACAAGTAGTCGTTGTCCTCCACAGTGTTACGGCGTGAGTATCTCAGGAGATGCTTCTAAAATCAAAAGTTCAAACAAGAGAATGTGAGAGAAAAAGGGCTCCAGACAATGACTCAAATTAAGAATGAAATGAAATACCGGTAATCTGTGTCTGATTTTCACCTGTTTAATAATTAAATTATACAGTGATAAATACAAGAAAACATTGAGCCGTGATCACACTGTACTCACTGAGTGTGTTTGTTTCCAGGTCAACGTGGCCACACAGTGTGACCCAGACGAGGTCATCGTCCTGTCAGACTCTGAGTGATTGGTCCACATCTCGCCTGTATTCTGGGTCACGCGGAAAATCAGCGGATTTTTAAGGACCGTCCTTGTCCGCTGGCTTGTCAGGAGAGGAAGAAGCTCAATTTTTTCCCCCAGAACTTGTGAAACTTAAGTATGATCCAAACCGACAATATCAAGTTTTTACTAAATGCACAACAGCCGTTGGTAGCTGTGGAAGACGGAGAAAACTATGGATTTAGTACCTCATGTCACTTGATTACATACAACCAAACAAAAGCCAAGACAAGTGTTTTTGTAAAAGACTTAAATAAAAATAATTGTAACCTAAATTTTGAAAGAAAGCCGTTTCAACAGGACTTGATTTTGTTTTTGTAAAATCAAGGAGTCCTCGTGTTCAGCTGTGAACACCAGAGAATACAGTTGTCACTGTCTCAAAGCAGAGAGGCATCGGCTGGTGTTTACCTCGCCTGTCTTCTCTCCCTTTTCGGGTGCAGTAAAGATGACTTCATCAGAAGCTATTGGGTGATCCAAGCAGCCAAACGTCTGTCGCCGTGTTTCCTGCCATTCGGTGCAGCACTAACAATGCGTCAGCTGGCAGTAGCATTGAAATAAGGAGAACTCTTGTTTGAGGGGTTGAGGTAAGAAACCAGTGCCTGAAAACATGACCTGTGCAGCCGGACGCGTGGCCCAGACTGAGACTCGACTGGCGAAGGCTTCGGTAGCTCACTGCCAGTTTGTTTACATTTTTATATTTCAATGGTATGTTTTCCATAAAGAGGAGCAGGGAGGTAGTGGGCTGTATAAACGGAATTGTGAGATGCCATTGTTTTACTTGCTATTTATGATGTGCATTGAGTCAGTGAGCTGTTTGATAATGGAGAACATTTTAAAACTTTGTTTTTTATGTTCCCCTCCAAACATGTTTCTATTTTTTAGGTTTGTAATGAAGTAAGTTTTATTCAGACCCGTGTCTGCTGCAGGATAGCTGAATAGTTTCCAGATAGTTGTTGGTTTAAATGACCAACGTTGACAAGTCTCATACACAAATGTTTGAAGGATGAGCTTAAGCAATATTCTATATGTTTGTTATTGTCAACAAATCCCGTGTAAAGACCTGAACAGTTAATTGTTACTAAACTCTGTATCCCAAACCTGACATGTCTTCTTCCTCTGGGCCACAGAGCTCAATTGTTGTACACAAACTATCAAAAAAACAAAATAGCTGAGGAACCAATGGTCTTTGAGCTGAGAGCAGTAGTCAGTCAAAGGTGGACGAACACATTGATGGTTCTGGTCTTCACATGGGATCTGTTGACATTGAGCCTTATCCTTTAAGTAGCTATAGCACAAAAATGTTTCCTTGTGATTCTGACACGTTTTAAAGCAAAAGGGGAAGTTTAGATTGAAGAAATTCTTTAATGCACCTCCATCAGAGTTGAGTTTCACCATGACACTGCTAAATTCAACCTGTGCCTCTGCCCGGCCCCGATAACGACATCTATTCACCCGGTCCGCAGTTTAAGCCCAAACCACAACTTGCCACGCTAGCATTTTATTCTGACACACAATGGTTCACTTTCATACAGATAATCATCATCTGTTGGCACAGCTTTTACATGTTGGTTCCCTCCTGACCACACACTGGATACTCTGATACATTTAGCATTACACTTTACATTTCTGCATCCCTACCGTATTTAACATCACGTTTGTTTTCATGAAAATCTTTGAGTTGATCAAACACAGTGTTGCACTTAAGATGTCTCGTGTTTGAAAGAGATTATTTTGTGGCAGGTATGTTTTGCATCCTTTCATTAGAACTTGTTGGCTGGCTGGTCCTCGTGGAATACAACTCTGGGTTTTTTGGTGAGGGGATATTTTTTATCCCAACAACAATCCCGTTTTTCTCTTTTCCTCCTGAATCCCGGTTTTGTTGTCTTTCCCACACAGGTGAAATAATATTTCGGGTAAATGGTCTTTTCAGACTTAATAGAATGTAGACCTGGAATGTAGTTGTCATAGCTACTATCTATCAGGCCTCATTTATGCAGTGGAGTGATCCATGACAAACTGTGATTTATTTTATTTTTATTTTTTTTTTCATTTTTGATAAATAAATAAATGATACTTTTTATAAATATATATACACAGCTGTGTGGCTTTTCTTTTCTGTGTTTGGATTTGAAGTTCTTGAATATAAATATATAAAATACATTTTTACATTATAAAAACTTGGTATTCTAAGAAGGCTGCAGATGAATATTTATTTATTTAGCTCATTTGATTTAAAAACAATTTGTCTCAGCTGGTTGATATTTCTGATGCGCACACAAATGCTTTAAAATAAATGTAAAGGAAAATGACGAATAAATGTGTGTAAAAATTTTAAAATTTCATCAAAAACATATTTGGATGTTACATTTATATACAAACTGTTGAACCTGCATTTACAAACTGCTTGTCATGTTTGAACTTCACTGCATTTGTGTGTTTGACATCGCTTGAGTCACACATTGTTTTCAACAAGGAGTTATCTGTATACATATATACATATATTTGTGGATTTAGATTACATTTCTTATTTTTTTAGATGTGGATTTTGTTTACATTTATATAATTATATTTATATAATGTGTATATATCTATATATATATATATATATATATCTATATATATATATCTATATATATATCTATATATATATCTATATATATATATATATATATCTATATCTATATCTATATATATATCTATATATATATATCTATCTATATATATATCTATATATATATATCTATCTATATATATATATATATATCTATATCTATATCTATATCTATATATATATCTATCTATCTATATGAGTGATGAATGATACTCGTATATGTCCTTTAACACTCAATACACATCACTCCACATCTGTCGTACTCATCCTTTGCTGCTGCTGTTTTGAAATGTATTTCTTATAGTTTTGTTTTGCGGAGCTTATTTTATTCGTTGTAAACATGTTTTAAAGTCTTAATACAAAGCACCGTTTGAAGCTGACGCAGCTGCAGTTCCGTTGTGCTTTCATAACTACGATTTAGTTCTTAATTGATTGATAT